>NW_021184685.1:0-975 GCF_002162155.2 Triticum dicoccoides
TAGTCCTAATATGATAGGCATCCAAGATGGATATAATAAAAACTTTCATATAAGTGCATTGAATACTAAGAGAAGTTTGATACTTGATGATTGTTTTGAGATATGGAGATAGTGATATTAAAGTTGTGCTAGTTGAGTAGTTGTGAATTTGAGAAATACTTGTGTTGAAGTTTGCAAGTCCCGTAGCATGTACGTATGGTAAACGTTGTGTAACAAATTTGAAACATGAGGTGTTCTTTGATTGTCATCCTTATGAGTGGCGGTCGGGGACGAGCGATGGTCTTTTCCTACCAATTTATCCCCCTAGGAGCATGCGCGTAGTGCTTGGTTTTTGATGACTTGTAGATTTTCGCAATAAGTATGTGAGTTCTTTATGACTAATGTTGAGTCCATGGATTATATGCATTCTCACCCTTCCATCATTGCTAGCCTCTTCAGTACCGTGCATTGCCCCTTCTCACCTTGAGAGTTGGTGCAAACTTCGTCGGTGCATCCAAACCCCGTGATTTGATACACTCTATCACACATAAACCTCCTTATATCTCCTCAAAACAGCCACCATACCTACCTATTATGGCATTTCCATAGTCATTCTGAGATATATTGCCATGCAACTTTCCACCGTTCTATTTATTATGACGCGCTTCATCATTGTCATATTGCCTTGCATGATCATGTAGTTGACATCGTATTTGTGGCAAAGCCACCATGCATATTATTTCATACATGTCACTCTTGATTCATTACCCATCCCGTTACACCGCCGGAGGCATTCATATAGAGTCATATTTTGTTCTAGTATCGAGTTGTAATCATTGAGTTGTAAATAAATAGAAGTATGATGATCATCATTAATAGAGCATTGCCCCAAATAAAGAAAAGAGAAAGACCAAATAAAAAAATAAAGGCCCAAAAAAAGAAATAAAAAGAAATAAAAAGGACAATGCTACTATCCTTTTTCCACACTTGTGCTTC
>NW_021184686.1:0-918 GCF_002162155.2 Triticum dicoccoides
AGAAAATCATTATTGCGTCAGCCTGACGTCAGTGTGACGTCAGCAGGTCAACGGAACAGGTCTGGGTCAAACCTGACAGTGGGTCCCGCATGTCAGGGTGATTATTTTAATTAAAGTTTAATTAAAACTAAACATGTTTAATTAACAGGGCTGGGCCCCACCTGTCATTGACTCAGGGGAGTCAACCAGGGCCCACCCGTGGTCAAAGTCAATGCCAGCGGCGCCGGCGTTTAGCCGCCGGCGAGCCCGACGCGGCGGCGGGAGTGGTTTTGGCCATTTCGGCCACCAAATGGGCCGCGGAGACCACCGGAGTGGAGCTGAGGACAAGCCGCAGCTCTTGGTGGAGTCCGTTGGGGTCGGGGTGGCCGGAGTTGGCGCCGGCGACGACTTTGGCGGCCACCGGGGTTCGGTCGAAGATGAACTTGGCGCTAGAGGGGCCGGTGAGGCTCGTGGAGTGGCTAGCTAGGTGCTGCGGGACTCGGTGAGTAAGATGGACACCATCTTGTGGCCGGAGTGTGGCCGGAAGCACGTCGGCGATGATATCCGCGGCGGTGCGGGCGTGTGATCCTCGTGCGGTGGCTACACGGCTCAGGAATGAGAGAGAGAGGGTCGGAGGAGTAGCTAGGCTCACAGCGCTCCCGTAGAGGCCACCGGCGAGGTCGGGGACGAGCTGAGGCGGCGACGGCGTTGAAGGGGATCTCCGGCGACGGTGAGCTCGGGCGAGGTCGGTGTGGTGGTCTCGGGCCGCACGAGCACACGGGGCTCGGCTAGCTCGATGAAGTGGACGGCGGCGGAGCTCCTGGACACGGTGGCACGGCGTGGGGTGGACGGAGGGCGTGGCTACGGCGAGGGGGTGGCGGCGATGGCGTCGGCCATGGCTGGGGCGTGCGAGGGGGAGGAGCTGGAGAGGAGAGGGGG
>NW_021184687.1:0-928 GCF_002162155.2 Triticum dicoccoides
TACCCGCCACATGCACCCTCCTCGAGATATCCTTAGGTGAAGGTGGCCCGTCCTGAGCACGGATCGTACTCGGTGCCGGCTGGCTCGCACCCTTCTTAGTCTTTCTTTTGCGTGCCTTCTTCTTCTCCTGTAATGGGACCGAGTTTTGCTCACAGACCGCCTTCTTGAGTGTGTTGGGGCTGATAATATTTCGCACCTCGCCTATCTGAGGCTCGGTGAAGTCGGCAGCTGGAGGCGTCTCCTGAGAGCTGAACGCCAGACGGCGCCTGTTGCAACTTGGCTTCTCCGCGGTACGAGCTAGATCGCACACGTCTTTTGTTGGGTTTGGTTCTTGAGAAGGAGGCCCCATGAAGTCGCCATCGTACCCATGCTCGGCAAAGTACTGATCGACGTTGCTAAATGTATCATAGTCGTCGTCGTCATTCTGATCCTGTGCCATATGCATGTTTGGATCCAGTGGCATAGGGATGTCCGGCATTGTTACGGCGGTCTTGCCATGGGGCCGACTTGGCGCCGGCACGACTGGCGGTGTTGTCTTTGGGGTGGTGTCCCCCGCCCCCAAACGAATCTGGCTCTTCGGCCAAAGCAGGGGCCAGCTCAGGCAGGCGCTGAGGGTCATCACGTCATCATCGTCGGCCCCGACGGGTCGATTCGGAGGTAACAAGTCGTCGCAGCCTGGCAGCACCCGAACCAGTTGAACCCTAAACAAGTTGGGTGGCATCTGGGTACCGTGGAACAAGGGGTTGCCCGGTTGAACGATTTTGCCCTTGGCGACATCGACCAACTCGTTGTTCACGAAGTGGAGGAGAGTGCACGGAACGTCGGCGGCGCCCTGCGAAAACATGTAGGGCGTCAGGGATGCCCAGTCAAAGGCAAGGAGATGAAGTCCTCGACCGAGAGAGGCTTAATTAGTTACCGTGATGATGGC
>NW_021184688.1:0-872 GCF_002162155.2 Triticum dicoccoides
CCCCCCCCCAGTGCACCCGTCCCGCCTAACCCTGTAGCGTTTGACCAAAGGTCTAGCCCTTTGACTTTGCACGGACGGGCTTTGACCAGTGGACCTCCAAACCCGGTTGTGTTAAGTCAGCCCATAGGAACACTTTGGAGCAACATCCGGGCCAGACCCACAGCAAGATCCCCTCCGTGTAGACCCGACGCGTCCGTTTCCCCCCTCTAGGTGCCGGCGGCGGCACCGTCCGTGAGGGAGGCACACCGCGGACACGCGTGCCGGGTGTTTGCAACCGCCACAACACTTCCAGACTTGTGAGAGGCCGCCTACGCAATATTTGGCGGCATGCTAGCCCCCGGAGGCCGGCGGCCACAGCCGTAGACACGCGAAGGGCAATCCGTGTAGAGGGAATTTTTCGGATACTTCTCCATCACCAAAAATTATGAAAAAAATACCATCGTTCCTATAGCACATGTGCCCACGTCGTGCAAAAAAACTCATGATTTTATCGTGCTCCGAGTATTTACTAATATTGATGCCGCATCGTTATCGCAGAATGTCTACTACCGTGTCATCGTCGTCCGTGAGGGGGGGGGGCACGCCCCGAAGACGCGTCCCGCCTCTTCGGACATGCCACCACACCACCCCGCCTGTATGAGGGCCCGGTGCGACGCTCCGGTGGCATTGCTACCCCCCAATGCACCCGTCCCGCCTAACCCTGTAGCGTTTGACCACGGGATCTAGCCCTTTGACTTTGCACGGACGGGCTTTGACCAGTGGACCTCCCCACCCGGTTGTGTTAAGTCAGCCCATAGGAACACTTTGGAGCAACATCCAGGCCAGACCCACGGCAAGATCCCCTCTGTGTAGACCCGACGCGTCCGTTTCCC
>NW_021184689.1:0-2430 GCF_002162155.2 Triticum dicoccoides
AATACAAAACTCAATGACCTCCTCATTTTCATGGCCCTTCGAGATGCTTCCTTCTGGCCTAGCACGGTTATGAACATATTTCTTCAAGACTCCCATGAACCTTTCAAAGGGGAACATATTGTGTAGAAATACATGACCCAAAACGTTAATCTCTTCGCAAAGGTGAACTAGGACGTGCGTCATGATGTTGAAGAAGGATGGTGTGAACACCAACTCGAAACTGACAAGACATTGCACCAAATCATTCTGTAACCTTGGCATGATTTCTGGATCCATTACCTTCTGAGAGATTGCATTAAGGAATGCACATAGCTTCACAATGGCTAATCGAACGTTTTTCGGTAGAAGCCCCCTCAATGCAACCGGAAGGAGTTGCGTCATAATCACGTGGTAGTCATGAGACTTTAGGTTCTTGAACTTTATCTCTGCCATATTTATTATTCCCTTTATATTCGACGAGAAGCCAGACGGTACCTTCATGCTGAGCATGCATTCGAAGAAGATTTCCTTCTCATCTTTGGTAAGAGCGTAGCTGGCCTGACCCTGATGTATGCCGTCTTTTCCGTGCATACGTTGCTGGTCCTCCCGTGCCTCTGGTGTATCTTTTGTCTTCCCATACACGCCCAAAAAGCCAAGCAGGGCCACGCAAAGATTTTTCGGCACGTGCATCACGTCGATTGCGGAGCGGACCTCTAGGTCTTTCCAATATGGCAGGTCCCAAAATATAGATTTCTTCTTCCACATGGGTGCGCGTCCGTCAGCGTCCTTCGGAACAGGTTGTCCGCCAGGACCCTTTCCAAAGATTACCTTCAAATCCTTGACCATATCATGTACATCAGCACCAGTAAAGTGGCGAGGCTTCGTCCGGTGATCCGCCTCACCTTTGAAATGCTTGCCTTTCTTTCTTACGGGATGCCTGCTCGGAAGAAATCGATGATGTCCCAGGTACACATTCTTCTTACAACTATTCAAATATATACTGTCGGTATCATCCAAACAGTGTGTGCATCTACGGTATCCCTTGTTTGTCTGTCCTGAAAGATTACTGAGAGCAGGCCAATCATTGATGGTCACGAACAACAATGCCTTTAGGTCAAATTCTTCCCCCATGTGCTCATCCCATGCACGTACACCTGTTCCATTCCACAGTTGTAAGAGTTCTTCAACTAATGGCCTTAGGTACACATCAATGTCGTTGCCGGGTTGCTTAGGGCTTTGGATGAGCACTGGCATCATAATGAACTTCCACTTCATGCACAACCAAGGAGGAAGGTTATACAAACATAGAGTCACAGGCCACGTGCTATGGTTGCTGCTCTGCTCCCCAAAAGGATTAATGCCATCTGCGCTTAGACCAAACCATACGTTCCTTGGGTCACCTGCAAACTCCTCCCAATACTTTCTCTCGATTTTTCTCCACTGCGAACCGTCAGCGGGTACTCTCAACTTTCCGTCTTTCTTACGGTCTTCTGCGTGCCACCGCATCGCCTTCGCATGCTCTTTGTTTTGGAACAAACATTTCAACCGTGGTATTATAGGAGCATACCACATCACCTTGGCAGGAATCTTCTTCCTGGGGCGCTCACCCTCGACATCACCAGGGTCATCGCGACTGATCTTATAACGCAATGCACCGCATACTGGGCAAGCATTCAAATCCTCGTACTCACTGCGGTAGAGGATGCAGTCATCAGGGCATGCATGTATCTTTTGCACCTCTAACCCTAGAGGGCAGACAGCCTTCTTTGCTTCATACGTACTCTCGGGCAATTCGTTGTCCTTTGGAAGCATATTCTTTATCATTACCAGCAACTTTCCAAATCCCTTGTCAGATACACCATTCTCTGCCTTCCATTGCAGCAATTCAAGTGTGGTGCCCAACTTTTTTTGTCAGCTTCGCAATTCGGGTACAACAATTTCTTGTGATCCTCTAACATGCGCTGCAACTTCGTCCTCTCTAGATCACTTGCGCAGTTTCTCTTTGCATCGGCAGTGGCCCGACCTAGATCATCAGCGGGCTCATCTGATGGCTCTTCTTCAGCTTCTTTCTGCATTGTCGGCTCAGCTTCTTCCCCCATTGTTGTATCATCGTATTCAGGGAACCCATGGCCAGGATAGCCGTCGTCGTCCTCTTCTTCTTTATTGTCTTCCATCATAACCTCTATTTCTCCGTGCTTGGTCCAAACATTATAGTGGGGCATGAAGCGGGCCTCAAATAGGTGGACGTGAATGGTTCTTGACGAAGAGTAATTGTGACCATTCTTACAGCCAGCACATGGACAAGGCATAAAACCATCCGCGAGCTTGTTTGCCTCAGCGGCAAGAAGAAAAGTATGCACGCCATTAATGAACTCGGGAGAGCATCTGTCATCATACATCCATTGTCGGCTCATCTTCATTACACAACACCGAATAGACCAAATTAATACA
>NW_021184690.1:0-1929 GCF_002162155.2 Triticum dicoccoides
CGATACACAACCATCACCAAACAATGTGCAACAAAATGATGCATGCATGAAACATGGCAATATGAGTGTGTTGGGCTAATGCAACTAAAACCAGAAGGGTTTGAACAAATTTGAATCAAAGATTCAAATTTCAAACTCAAACATGGCCTTTTAAAGTGCTTTTCCTTGTTCTGCTTAAAACATCAATTTAACTTGTTTGATCATGCATGAAAATAGTACAGATGGATAGATTGGATTTTTCTGATCATTTTTCATATATAATTTGTCCAATTTGGAGTTACAGAATAAAAGTTATGAATTTTTGAAGTTTAAATAATATTCTGGAATTTCCTGATTTAATTTAAATCCAGAAATATAAATATTGCGCCAGCATGACGTCAGCATGACGTCAGTGGTCAACTGCGGCTGGCTGAGGTCAAACCTGACGTGTGGGGCCCACACGTCAGTGACAGGGGGGTTAAACAGGGTTAGTTTAATCCTAATTAGGGGTTAGTGGCGCTGGGGCCCACTGGTCAGTGTCAGGGGGTTAACTAACAGTGGTTAGCGCTAATGATGTCCACCTGGCCGACGGGGCCCACGCGTCAGTGACCCTGGGGGGTCAAACCCCAGGTCGGACAAGTCAAACCCCACCGGCGACATGACGCCGGCGAGGTCCGAGACGGCGGCGTGATGCGGGATCGCGCTACAGGGCACGGGCGAGGCTGCTTGGGCTCGTTGGAGAGCCCTTGCTCCCGTGCGTCGAACGGTGGTGGTGGCCGAGCCTGAGGTGGCCGGAGTCGACGGCGGCGAGCTCGGCTGCGGCCGCCGGGGTTCGGTCGTGCACGAAAACGGGGTTGGAGCTCGAAGGCGAGCGAAGCGAGGCGCTAGGGATGCTCTATGGAGCCTTACGAACTCGTTGGACTCGCCGGGGTGACCAAATGGTCACCGGAGCTGCGTCGACGGCGAGCTCGGCGACGGCGGAGGTTCGGCCGTGGTGGGGAGGAGGCTGCGGTGAGGGAACGAGGGGGAGAAGAGGGGGAAACGGTGGCGTAGCTCACCGCGGTTGCAGTGGGCGTCGAAGCGGGCTCGGGGACGCGCTGGAGACGGCGAATCGACGGCGACGGTGGTCGGAGCCCGAGGAGGGGAACAGCGACGTGGCGGCGATGCAGGGCTTCTGGAGACCCGTGGAGCGGTGGGGAGGAAGAGGAGGTCGAGGCGGAGCCGCTGAGCTAGTCGGGGGAGCGAGGGGTGGCCGGAGACGGCTGCTATGGCGAACGGCGGCGATGGTGGTGTTCGGCCGTGTGAGAGAGGGAGCGAGGGAGAGGAGGGGAGAGCCGGGGGAGAGTGAGAGAGAGCAGGGGGGGAGGCGTGGCGTCGTCCGGGGCATCGAGCGAGGAGGGGAGGGCAGGCAGGCAGGGAGGGAGGTGGCGTGGCACGGTGGCGCGCGCGCGCGCCGGGCACACTCCCCTCCCTCTGTCGAGGACGAAGACGACAGAGGAGGGAGACGGGCTGGGCCGCCTGCTGGCTGGGCCGGCCAGCTGGCTGGGCCGGACAGGGAGGAGCCCAGGTAAGGTTTCCCTCCTTTATTTATTTCTGTTTTCTAATTTCTGACATTTGTTTTGATTTAAATAAAATATTAGATCATTTTATAACCTTATGCCAATTTTTGCAGGAGCTAGATATATTATTCCAGAGCTCCTTTATAAATGGCATAATATTTGGACATATATTAATATATATAATTAATATATTTCCAATGCAAATATTTATGCATTAATTCCAAAAGCCCAAAATAAATACCTATGAGCTCTTAAAAATATTGGTTTGATTTTTATCTCTGTCCAATATTTTCAGAGAGCCACATGAGCATTTTCTTGGACCCTTTTGGAGAAATTTTTATTTGGATCATTTTCAAAATGATTCTGAGGGTTTCACAGATCCCCATTTCAA
>NW_021184691.1:0-2360 GCF_002162155.2 Triticum dicoccoides
GGGATGGCTAGGCCAGCGATGGGAGTATGGTCGGGCGGTGAGGCCTGCGCGGCAGCACAGCCGGCCGCGAGGAGGAGGAAGCAGGCAGTCCCGTCGGCGCTTGTTTGAGCGGGTGGAGCAGGAAGAGCAGAGATTGAAGAAGCACGACGGCCGTTGGATGGACATCCAACAGTCAGTGCTTGTGCGTCAACCTTTTTTAGGAAAGCCTCAAATCTGTGGAAAACAGCATACAACCAATCTGCCATTATTTCTAATAATTTACAGCCCATTTGCTAATTCTTAAGGTTTTTTTGGAGCCCATATTATTTTTGTTAGCATTATAGCCCATATTGTGGCAACGGTTAAAAAATTATACGAAATTTTGCATATTTCGGTGCAGTCTGAACTATTTTTAATCCTGAAATTTTGACTCACATTCAAACTGATTTTAAAAATAAATGAATACCAATATAAAATCCAACAAATTCTCCACGCATAAAAATTAATGTAATTTAAAATCTTGAAATGAAAAAAAAGATATTTGAAACTAATTGTTGGTTTGATGTGTTTTAAAACTGTACAACCCATTTCTCATTACTGATGGGCCATTTTCTCGGCCAGCCGAATGAAAGCTCTCCTCGCCTTGAAAGATTTGCAGCCCAACAAGCCTGACAAAGCGACTTACTTGGCAAATCACAAAAAAACCGGGTTGTGGCCGTGGACCCAGCTGTCAGCCTCTCCACGTACAGTACTCTTCCGATGGAAGTCGTTCCTTGACCACATTGACCACGCCACGCGGAGAGCACCACGGCGGTGGACGACGGCGAGGCCTAGGAAGGGGACGACGCGGCAGTGGAAGCCCGCACGGAGAGGACTACAAGGGTTCACTGATTCGGTTGCGGTGTGAGGCTACCATCGCCGCAGGGCCTGGCCAGCGGTGGGAATAGTAGGGGGCAGTGAGGCCTCTGCGGCAGCACAGTCGGCCACGGGAGGCAGGAGCATGTGACACGACCGGCGCTGCTTTGGGCGGCTGGAGCAAGAAGACCAGAGGTTGAAGAAGTACTAGGGCTGTTGGATGGACATCGTACGGTCACTGGAGCTAGAATCATTCATATTGGCTAAGTTGACAAAGCCCTTCGTCCCCGTCAACTTAGTAGGCCCACAAGTCAGCCTCCCAGCAAGGTGGGTCCCAGCTAGCCGAGGGAGTATTCATTTTTTTCTATGTAATAAAGAGGCACTTCCGGTGGGTCCGAGCTGATAGCGGGGGGACATTTTTTCGCGAAATACGGTGGCCCGTCCGATGGGTCCCAACAGTCAGGGGAAACAATTTTTTTCGCAAAATACTGGTGTCCTGTCTGGTGGGTCCCCACTGTCAGGTGGAGGAATAATTATTTTGCACGTAATAAGGAGGCACTTCCTTGCTGCGGTCGTGGACCCAGCTGTCAGCCCCTCCACGTACAGTCCACGTCCGATGGAAGCCGTTCCTTGACCACTTTGACCATGCTGCGCTAAGAGCACTAGGGCGGTGGACGACGGCAAGGCCTAGGAAGGGGACGACGCGGAGCCGGGGAAGACGCGGCAGTGGATGCCCACGCGTAGAGGAGTACGAGGGTTCACTGGTTCGCTGCGGTGTGAGGCTGCCGTCGCCGCAGAATAACAGGGGGTGTGGGTGAGTAGAGGGATGGCCTGGCCAGCGGTGGGAGTAGTAGGGGGCGGTGAGGCCTCCACCGCATCGCAGCTGGCCACGGGAGGCAGGAGCACGAGGCACGACCAGCGCTGGTTTGGGCGGTTGGAGCAAGAAGACCAGAGGTTGAAGAAGCACTACGGCCATTGGATGGACATCGTACGGTCACTGGAGCTAGAATCGTGCATATCGACTAAGTTGACAAAGCCATCTGTCCCCGTCAACTTAGTAGGCCCACAAGTCAGCCTTCCACTAAGGTGGGTCCCAGCTAGCATTTTTGTTGTGCGTAATAAGGAGGCACTTCCGGTGGGTCCGAGCTGATAGCAGGGGGAACATTTTTTCGCGAAATACGGTGGCCCGTCGGGTGGGTCCTAGCAGTCAGGGGCAAACGTTTTTTTCGCGATATACTGGTGGGAGTCCGGTGGGTGCCTGCTGTGAGGTGGAGGAATAATTATTTTCCGCGTAATAAGGAGGTACTTCCTTGCGGCTGCTGTGGTCCCAGCTGTCAGCCTCTCCACATACAGTATTCTTCTGATGGAATTCGGTCGTTGACCACATTGACCACGCCACGCCGACAGCACCACGGCGGTGGACGACGGCGAGGCTTAGGAAGGGGACGACGCGGAGCTGGGGAAGACGCGGCAGTGGATGCCCATGCGGAGAGGAGTACGAGGGTTCACTGGTTCGGCTGCGCTGC
>NW_021184692.1:0-1543 GCF_002162155.2 Triticum dicoccoides
GGCCGTCAATCTCAAATTGATGGGCTTAGATTGTAGTAGGTAGCATTTCCCATCTAATCTCTTATGTACTAAGAAAGTGGTGTCAATTTTCATGCTAAGGAACAGACCACTGACATTTTTGTCTCAATTGAAATCAACATTACCAGAGTTTATAGGAGAGCATCGCTTGGAAGGGTGTTCTTTCGCTAGAAAAACAAGAATTTGAAGATTGCCCAACCCATGAAAAGGTCAGAATTCTCTATCGAGCACCACTTTCTATAGAAATTTATAGACATTTTGTTTTGAATGTCCTTGAAAAAGTCCTACGGACGTACCCTGCCAGTAGATGTGTAGTAGGTTTGATCAGTAGATATGGGTAGAGCGCAGAAGCATTGGAAAGAAACTATCACCCTTCTTAAAAGAGAAAAAGTTTGTACTGAACTATGATTTGAATTCCTTTCCTATTAATTTCCACGTGAAAAATGTTCATTGCATTGATCATAGCCTTTAAGCATATTAGAAGCAATGAATGGAAGAGAAAAACTTTCAATAAATCATAAAGAAGGAACCTACAAGAAAATAAAGAATTCTTCCAATCTCGGCTTGGGGTCTAAATCAAAATGGAACTAGTTCTCTCTCTCTCTCTCTCTCTCTCTCTCTCTCTCTCTCTCTCTCTCTCTCTCTCATCTGGTCACGCCACGATGAGAAGAAAAACAAGTGAATATTTTGAATAGAACGCTATTGTGAACAAAAATTGGGTAGGATGTACTCCCTCTGTCCCATAATATAAGTTTGGCACTATACTAGTGTCAAAAACGTTCTTATATTATAGGACGGAGGGAGTATTATAGAAGAAAGCCTTGCCTCATTCTGCATTGAGGATCTCACCCCTCCGTTCCTCCATTTTTTAGAACGAAAAAAGACAACGTTCATTGCTCTCTAAGAACAATAGTACCATGGGTGGATTTAAATAAACATCTATGAGCAAGGCAAGGCAATTCACGAAGGATTCATATAATCTTCTAGTTAGTCTACTAGACTATTATTACTACAAGCATACCAGTAATGGAAATACATGGGATAATGGACAGAGATTGGTCAGTGGTCTCCTCTCCACTCCAGGTCAAGTATGATCGTTGTTTTCTTTGATTTTGGTTAAGAGCAATAGTCATATTCCACTTTGTTAAATTAATTTTTATTCAACATAACAAGAACATAATCATGCTATGTAGGATTTTGAAGCTATGACATTTGGTTTTGGAGACACACGTTCTACTGAACTGAAGTAAGAGCGCTTTTGGGGGGGAAAGCAGTAAAGAAAAGGATAATTTTCTTACCGCTTTCATATAGAAAAATGAAACTGTGAATTTTGTGCAATTTGAATCGATCTCAATTGGCCCCTCGTTACTTCCCATAGGAGATGTAATATGTAGGGATGACAGGATTGAACCCCTGGCTTGTTTTCCACATCATAATTTATCCTTCCATCTACGTACACCTTTTTTGTCATTCCTTCTTTTTGGTTTCATACTAGTAAGTGCGCACTTGCAACGCATGCCTCAAA
>NW_021184693.1:0-3446 GCF_002162155.2 Triticum dicoccoides
CAAAGAGCTATCTATGGCGGACCGAAAGTCTACAAATTGTTGTATATCTGCTATCGGCGAAGGAGGTACCGAGTATTATGGGAGAGTTGAAGCAATTTATGAACTTCTATTCTATGGTGAAAACCCACCGAATGTCGTAGTCTTCAAATGTTATTGGTTTCAGCCGAAGGAGACTAGAAGGACTCATGAACATATAGGGCTAGTTGAAATCAACCAAAGCACCCATTTAGATGTTCCTGATGTCTATATTACGGCTCAACAGGAGACCCAAGTATTCTATCTACCCTGGGCCTGCCAAACTAATCCAAATCTGAAAGGTTGGGATGTCGTTTATAAAGTGCCGCCACGTGCTAGACTATCTCCCCGAAAGGAAGAGGATTATGAAGACTATAACCCAGACACATATGAAGGAGAATTCTTCCAAGAGACACGTCTTTCCAAAAAGCGTTTCAAGAACCGGTATACTTCACCCCAAAACATTGAAGTAGACAGCGAAAGTGAATCCCACATCACCCCAGAGGAGGAACAAGAAGAGCCGGAACAAGAAGAGGTTACTGCTGCGGACGACCTCTCAATGCTTGACCGATTACGTAAAGGTGGCCTTCCACATGATGCCACTGAACCCTATGAGCCCGTCATTGATTATAGTGATGATGATGATTATGCATTTATTGATGATACTGATCGAGATTATTAGTAGTGTCAGGTATTCAATTTTTTTATGTTGTACTTGATGATGATACACTTAAGTGATATACATATTATTATTCATGTCGGTATTTTTTTTATGTTGTACTAATTTCGTTTACTCTTTGTCATGGCAGGTGTTGAAAGATGGAAGGGGAGCCGACTGAGGCCAAGGACAAACGTGCCCAAATTGAAGGTGTGCCACACCATCAAGGTAGATCCAGCTTATATCAGTTCGGGCGGAATTGGGTATGTGGTTTGCTTCATGATTAATGCAATTCATTCATCATGCTAGCTTGAGCCCTTTAATTACTAATTTACTTTCTTTCTCTCTTTCAGGCATGCTACAATAAGACGGATAAGGTGCCAGAGGGGTACGACTTGTATGCCATGGCCCACACTGCCTCTTACAAGAAAGTCAAGGGGAAGGCAAGGAAAGGGGAGGAGTTTAACCTGAGCCAGATTCCCTACAATCCAGAGCAGGTGATGATATCTAGTGGCGGGAGGTCCCGTGGCTCCATAGCCATTGATCCAGAGATTGCTCCTGAGACCACGGTGAGTTTAATTTGAATGGACGTTACTTGATAGTCTTAACATTTGAGTGTCATCATGCTAACGAAACATTGGAAATGATCTTTGGTGCAGCGTAACTCCACACAAGCATCACACGATCCTTCTCCAGCTACTGGCATGAGCCAGCCCGCTCCCACACCTTCATGGTCAAGGTAAGTTTCTCTAGTTTTTTTCTTAACAAATGCATAAAGACCTAGACTTAGCTTTATTTCATCCAATATGCTTACCTTAATGACCTAGAGTTAGCTTCTTTTCCTGCAAAATGACTTAATAAGCTTACTGACCTCCAAAACCAGCCATTTTACCTAAGTTAGCTCTAAAATGATCTATACTTAGCTTTGTTTCCTCCAAAATGACCTAAGTTAGTTATAATATGCTTAGATAACTAGGTTTGTTCAATAATGACATGTACTCACCTTACTTATGTAAAAAAACGGCATAATTAGCTTAGTTAGCTCATAAACGATCCATTTTACCTACGTTAGCTCTAAAATGATGCATTTTACCTAAGTTAGCTCATAAACGATCCATTTCACCTAAGTTACCTCACAAACAATGGCGCGCTTCTTCTTCTAGTCTTCTTCTTCTAGTCACCTTTTCCTAACTTTCTTATTTGCCATTTTGCAGATTTCATTCACTTCTCGGAAGCTAGCTTGCTATGACGGAGTGCTTGTTTTTTATTTCATTCTCTTCTAGTATTCTTCTAGCTTGGTACGATGGAACTTGCTATCTTGATGAAACTTTGCATTGTAATATGTATGTGCAACTTCCTAATGGTTGCAACTTATGTGTATGTACAACTTGCTATGTATGAATGGATGGAACTATATATGTATGTACGATGAAACTTATGTGTTGTTAAATAGCCCTGTGAAATATATCTATATATGTCATATATATTTGCTGTGAAAATTGTTGCATTAAAAAAACAGAAAAAAGAGATAATATGCAGGCTCTTTGTTGTCTGCCACCGACGGCAAAGGGCTCTTTGCCATCAGCAGCGGACAGCAAAGAGGCCACGTGGCAGGAAACTGTGCTTCCTGGGAGGCTGACCAATTTGGTCAGTTTGCCTACAGTGGCTGACGGCAAAGAGAAAAAAACTTTGCCTACAGCGGCGGATGGCAAAGGCCAGCCGTGTAGTGACGTCGGCTGACATCATTCGGCGGACGGCAAAGGCCTTCCGAAGTTTGCCGTCAGCGGCGGATGGCAAAGGCCTGCCGTTAACCACCTAACGGAGTAACAACGCATTTATTGCCGTCTGCATTCTTTGCCGTCCGCTGCTGATGGCAAAGGCCCCTTTGCCGTCAGCCGCCCGAAGCAGACGGCAACGTAGCTCTTAGCCGTCCCCTACTTTGCCGTCCACTTTTGCCGTCCGCCTCGGACGGCAAAGACCTTTGCCGTCCACTATCCATGCCTTTGCCGTCCGCCATGGCAGATGGCAAAGTAGCTGATTCCTGTAGTGAGATATGTTGATGAAGGACAACTCATCAGGATCGAAGCACGAAGAGGTGAGCTAATAAGTCTGTTTGATAAGGACGGTGATGTATCCAATGAAAACCTCAAGATAGTCTCTATCGTCGGAATGGGAGGATTTGGCAAAACTACACTTGCAAATGCAGTGTATAAGAAGCTTCAAGCACAGTACTGATATAGAGCTTTTGTTTCTGTTGGCCAGAATCTGATGTTGAGAAAGTTTTGAAGAACATTCTTTCTAAACTAATAATGGATTTCAATGCACCAAACATGGATAAGTGGCAGGTCATTGATAAACTCCAAGATTTGCTCAACAATGAGAGGTACACATCAACACCCCCCAGCCCCTGGTGGGAAAAATCCATAGTGGTGATTAGAGTACGTAAAACTTCAAATAGAAGGATTCAATTTCAGTATTTTATTGATTAATAGATGTTAACATTTACTTTGCCATTAGCATGAATATGTGGTTGTTGCACCCACTAATCCACACACATTTAAACAATAAAATGAAAAAAATTTCACAATTTCCGTAAACACAACCCTACACCCTAACTTATTGTTCACCTCATTGTCATCATAATCCAATGAAAAAAAATACAAGTGTTTATTACCAAACGATTCGTTGTTTGGACAACACCATTTTGCACCTAGGGACATGAATGAGTTATTATGAAAACCTACTCTTTTCACAATTTCTGGATTAGATTAAT
>NW_021184694.1:0-1556 GCF_002162155.2 Triticum dicoccoides
AGATTCTACACATTTTTCTAATCAAATTCCACATATAACATGTTAAAATTGGAGTTACGGTTTAAAAGATATGGACATTTACATTTATGCCCCTAACTCGAATCCACTACTCAGATTTGCCCCTAATTTCGATGCATACTCAAATTTGCCCCTCTGTCGTTAGTTCCCTTATTGAAATGCCCTTTTGTGTCGTTTCCGTCTGACCAAAGCTCGTTGAGCGTCTACTCTACGTTGTATGGACATCATTGCCCCTGCGTCCTTATGTCATTCACATGCGGGACCAACTCTGGAAAATCAATGGAAAAAAACTCTTTCTCTCACCCCCTCTCTCACTCACTTACTTGTGGGCCAAACTAGAAAAAGGAAAAAAAGACTCTCTTTCACCCCTCTCGCACACACTTACAAGTGGGCCAAACCAAAATTATAGAAGTAAAAATAAAACCTTCTCTCTCAGACCCTCTCTCTCCATGACATGTGGGCCATGGGCCCACAGTCAAGGTCAACACCTGTCCACACCTGGAACATAAGCCCGATATTGAGTTCATCTGCTCGCCGGTAGCTCACAGTGGGCTCACCGTAGGTGGCCGAATGACCGCAGTCGGAGAGCACGAGGTGCGGGGTAGCTAGACGATGCGCGCCAGTGTGACTGGCGCGACAGACGTAGGCGGGCCGCCGCACAACCGATTCTGTCGAGCTTGATCAAGGCGGCGACTTCGAGCAGGGGGGTCCGGGCATGAAATCGAGTAGGGAAAGAGGGAAGTAGGCTCGCATGGTCATTTCAAAGACGACATGGTGGTCGGGGTGTTGTACGGTTGCTCGGAGAGGCTGAATTTAGGAGATGAAGACCGGTTGTTCTAGCGGCAATCGGGGTCCCAGGTATCGTCTAGGGGACGCTCCCTCCCGAATTAACCCTATAGTTAAGAATAGAGGAAGATTGCGAGGAAGAGAGAAGGGGAGAGGGGGAGATTTAGAGACAGAAAGTGAAGAGAGGTAGGAGCAGGTCGGAGTCGCAGGCACCTCACCCCGGCGAGCCCCATCGTCGACCATGAGAGAGAGACAGAGAGGAAGAAGATAATTATGACAAGCCAGAGAGGAAGAAGATTATTACTTTATTACTCCCTGCTTCTCAAAACAACTGTTTCAACATTAGTATAATTTTGCACTAAAGTTAGTACAAAGTTGAGACATTTATTTTGAAACGGAGGGAGTAGTAGTTATAGATATTAGGTATAGAATAGAAGATAGATAGACTAGTGGAGCGTCGGTCCCTGAGCGTGGACGATGAGGTGTGTTAATTTCATCCAGACGTGTGCAAGTGGGACAGGTCCAGCAATCCTGGAAAGAGCGTCACGGGGGAAGAGGGCTCCACGCTTGGTCATGTCGACCAAGAAAGTACACCATTTCAATCGAAAAATAAAAGACAGTACACGGCACGCCTATATAAGCATGCCCATACCGAGGCATTCTAATAGTCAAGAGCAGGAAAGCTATACCAACACCGAGACCTTAAGCTCCAAGACCATGGCCCGCATTGCGGCGTTCTTGCTGGTGGCCCT
>NW_021184695.1:0-920 GCF_002162155.2 Triticum dicoccoides
ATGATGATAAACTAGCATCCTATACTAAGCATTTAGGATTGCAGGTAAGGTATCAACAGATGTAGCGACAATGTCAGGCTATGCATCAGAATAGGATTAACGAAAGCAGTAACATGCTACACTACTCTAATGCAAGCAGTATAGAGGAGAATAGGCGATATCTGGTGATCAAGGGGGGGGGGCTTGCCTGGTTGCTCAGACAAGAAGGAGGGGTCGTCAACTCCGTAGTCGAACTGGGCAGCAGCAGCGTCGGTCTCGTAGTCTACCGAAGAGAAGAGGGGGAAGAAACAATAAATACAGTGCAAACATAAGCAAGACAACACAAGACATGATAAAGAGCGAAGCTAGTTGTGTCCTAACGCAGTATGAGGTGATGCCGGCGAAGGGGGAAAACATCCGGGAAAGTATTCCCGGTGTTCCGTGTTTTCGGGCAGAGGAGCCGGAGGGGGAAAGTTGCGAGTTTGATATGTTAGGGGTGTGTGGCGGACGAACGGGTTGCGTAACCGGAATCGTCTTGTCGTCCTGAGCAACTTTCATGTTGAAAATATTTTAATCCGAGTTACGGATTAAAAGATATGATTTTCTAAAGATTTTATTAATTTCTGGAATTTATTTAATTATTTAATTAATTCGGAAAATGGATTTATGACGTCAGCATGACGTCATGCTGACATCAGCAGTCAACAGGGGTTGACTGGGTCAAACTGACGCGTGGGTCCAATGGGACCCACCTGTCATGCTCTGTTAGGTTAATTAGGATTTAGTTAAACTAATTACTGTTTAGTTAGATTAACAGGTTAATTAGATTAATTAAGCAGGATTAATTAACTTAATTAATTTAGTTAATTAATTAATTAACTATTTATATATATATATATATATTTAATTCTTTTTCCTTTTCATTTTTTTTAAAACGTTCT
>NW_021184696.1:0-1023 GCF_002162155.2 Triticum dicoccoides
TGCTTCCTTCTCTCCCCCCTCGATGCCCCGGACGACGCCACGCAGCCCCGACCGCCCTCTCACTCTCCCTCGCTCATCTCCTCCTCTGGCTCCCCCTCACTCCCACCGAACGCGACCGCCGCCGCCGACGAGAGCCACCACGGCCACCGGCCTCCCCTCGCCTCCCTGAGACGCTTCCCAGCTCCGCCGCGACCCCCTCTACTTCCTCGCCGAGCCACGCAAGCCGGAGAGCCCCGTGGAGCCGTCGCCGTCGCCATCCTCGCCTCCGGCCGCCGTGGGTACTCGCCGTCAATTCGGGAGCTTCCGGGCATCCCCGACCTCGCCTTCGCGCTCTCTGGATCCGCGGTGAGCTCCTCCACCGTTCCCCTCTCTTCTCCCTCCCGTTCCCGTGCCGTAGCGCCGCTCCCCACCACGGCCGAAGCCCCTCGCCGCCGTCCACGTCGCCGCCGCCGTCTCGGTCCGCCTCCGCCCAAACCGAGCCTCCCTCCGCGTTCCTGGTGCCACGAGGGTGCCGCCGGGCCCCTCAGGTGGCCTCCCCGTGCCCCGCAGCCCGATCCCGCTCGCGCCCGAACTGCGGCAGCCGCCCCGAGCTTCGCTCCGGCGAGCTCCGCCGCCCCCGCAGCCCCCCACCAGCTCCCCTGGATGCGGACGACGACGGGCTACGCCCTGGTGCTTTTCGCGCGACCAAACGCCGCCTGCAGCGCAAGTCCGGCGAGTCGCCGCCGCGCTAATGGTCGCCGCCGGCCAGAACCCCGGCGGGCTGACGTGGCTTGTTAATTAGCCACTAATTCCCCACCCGCTGACGCTGACAAGTGGGCCCCAGGGCTTAGTCAAAGCTGACCAGCCCAGGTTTGACTCGGGGTTAACCCCCTGTCACTGACGTGTGGGTCCCACACGTCAGATTTGACCTGGACAGCCGCGTTGACCCGCTGATGCAATGATGACGTCATGCTGACGCAATTATACATTTTCTGGAATTAAAATAATTCAGAAAATTCCAGAAATTGATTTAAACTTCAAAAA
>NW_021184697.1:0-907 GCF_002162155.2 Triticum dicoccoides
CGAATCCCTTAGTCCTTGTGCTGTTCCTATTATTCTAGTGCCGAAAAAGGATGGTACATCACGTATGTGTGTTGATTGTAGAGGCATTAATAATATTACTATTCGTTATCGTCATCCTATTCCTAGGCTAGATGATATGCTTGATGAATTGAGTGGCTCCACAATATTCTCCAAAGTTGATTTGCGTAGTGGATACCATCAAATTCGTATGAAATTGGGAGATGAATGGAAAACAGCATTTAAAACTAAGTTTGGATTATATGAGTGGTTAGTCATGCCTTTTGGGTTAACTAATGCGCCTAGTACTTTCATGAGACTAATGAACGAAGTTTTACGTGCTTTCATTGGACGATTTGTGGTAGTCTATTTTGATGATATACTGATTTATAGCAGATCTTTAGAAGAACATTTGGAACATTTACGTGCTATTTTTATTGCTCTACGTAATGCACGTTTGTTTGGTAACCTTGGGAAGTGCACCTTTTGCACCGACCGAGTATCTTTTCTTGGCTATGTTATTACTCCACAGGGAATTGAAGTTGACAAAGCCAAGATTGAAGCTATTGAGAGTTGGCCGCAGCCCAAAACGGTCACACAAGTGAGGAGTTTTCTTGGCCTCGCTGGATTCTATAGGCGTTTTGTGAGAGATTTCAGCACCATTGCTGCACCTCTCAACGAGCTTACAAAGAAGGATGTGCCTTTTGTTTGGGGTACCGCACAGGAAGAAGCCTTCACGGTATTGAAAGATAAGTTGACACATGCTCCTTTACTCCAACTTCCTGATTTTAATAAGACTTTTGAGCTTGAATGTGATGCTAGTGGAATTGGATTAGGAGGTGTGTTATTACAAGATGGCAAACCTGTTGCATACTTTTCTGAAAAATTGAGTGGGCCTAGTCTGAATTAT
>NW_021184698.1:0-764 GCF_002162155.2 Triticum dicoccoides
TGCTTCCTTCTCTCCCCCCTCGATGCCCCGGACGACGCCACGCAGCCCCGACCGCCCTCTCACTCTCCCTCGCTCATCTCCTCCTCTGGCTCCCCCTCACTCCCACCGAACGCGACCGCCGCCGCCGACGAGAGCCACCACGGCCACCGGCCTCCCCTCGCCTCCCTGAGACGCTTCCCAGCTCCGCCGCGACCCCCTCTACTTCCTCGCCGAGCCACGCAAGCCGGAGAGCCCCGTGGAGCCGTCGCCGTCGCCATCCTCGCCTCCGGCCGCCGTGGGTACTCGTCGTCAATTCGGGAGCTTCCGGGCATCCCCGACCTCGCCTTCGCGCTCTCTGGATCCGCGGTGAGCTCCTCCACCGTTCCCCTCTCTTCTCCCTCCCGTTCCCGTGCCGTAGCGCCGCTCCCCACCACGGCCGAAGCCCCTCGCCGCCGTCCACGTCGCCGCCGCCGTCTCGGTCCGCCTCCGCCCAAACCGAGCCTCCCTCCGCGTTCCTGGTGCCACGAGGGTGCCGCCGGGCCCCTCAGGTGGCCTCCCCGTGCCCCGCAGCCCGATCCCGCTCGCGCCCGAACTCCGGCAGCCGCCCCGAGCTTCGCTCCGGCGAGCTCCGCCGCCCCCGCAGCCCCCCACCAGCTCCCCTGGATGCGGACGACGACGGGCTACGCCCTGGTGCTTTTCGCGCGACCAAACGCCGCCTGCAGCGCAAGTCCGGCGAGTCGCCGCCGCGCTAATGGTCGCCGCCGGCCAGAACCCCGGCGGGCTGA
>NW_021184699.1:0-1342 GCF_002162155.2 Triticum dicoccoides
GTGTCATCCATGCACCTTACGCATCCAGAAAATCAGTGGACTACCTGCCCCGCAAGATATCCGTAACCGAGATAGTCGTGCACCGTCGTGAGCAGTGCGGCTCTCATAGGGAAATATTCTTTCTCTGCGGCGTCCCACGTATTGGCTGGCGTTTTCCACAGCGTGTCAAGCTCCTCTTTCAGCAGCCCCAGATACAGATTGATGTCGTTCCCTGGTTGTTTCGGCCCTTCAATTAGCATACTCATGTGAATGTACTTCCTCTTCATGCACAACCAGGGGGGAAGGTTGTACATCCACACAAACACAGGCCAGGTGCTATGTGTGCTTCTCTGGCTGCCAAATGGATTGACTCCATCGGTGCTCGCGCCCAGCATGATGTTCCTTGGATCGTTCCCAAATTCTGGGTATTCGAAGTTCAATGCTTGCCACTAGCTCGCATCCTTAGGGTGACTCAGCATCTTGTCTTTTTTATCTATCTCCGGATCATTTGCGTCATCTTCTCGCTTCTTCTCCTCCCTATCCGCGTGCCAACGCAGGAGCTTTGCTACCTTAGGATCCGCGACATACCGCTGCAAACGAGGAGTGATCGGAAAGTACCACACCACTTTTCGAGGAGCTTTCTTCCTCTTCTTGTATCGAGTGACACCGCACACCGGACATATTGTAGACTCCGCGTGCTCGTCCCGATAAATGATGCAATTGTTCATGCACACATGGTATTTCACGTGCGGTAAATCCAGAGGACACACGATTTTCTTTGCCTCCTCCAAACTGGTCGGGCACTTGTTCCCCTTGGGAAGACGTTCGTGCCAGAATGACATGTTCTCGTCGAAGCATGCGTCGGTCATTTTGTGTTTTACCTTCATCTCCAGGGCCATGAGCGTTACTTTCAGGCGGGTATCCTCGGGCCTGCATCCTTCATACAATGGAGTAACCGCATCTAACTCAAGTTGATCCATCTTGGCTTTCTCTCGGGCGGCAGCTCTTGCGTTATCCGTCTGCTTGAGAAGCAGCTCTTGAATATGAGGGTCCTGCACCCAGCCCATCGATGGTCCAGCGTCGTCTGCTCCGCCGGCATCATCATCTTCATGATCATGCCCGTCGCCTGCTCCGGCATCTTCCTCATCATCATGTCCTGCATCTTCTACATGATGACTGTGTACAGCATCACAGTCATGATCATCTCCTGGGGATTCTTCGTCTTCTCGCCCGCCCGAGCCGCGGTGGTTGTCTTGCTGCCCTTCCTCATTTCTTGCCCGGCCCGCATGGACGACTTCGTAGTCATCTTCATCACCTTGCCACCGATAGCCATCCATGAAACCACGCAACAGCAGGTGGTCCC
>NW_021184700.1:0-1654 GCF_002162155.2 Triticum dicoccoides
CCTTCGGTCCCACGCCGTCTGTCGGATGGTAGGTGCGACATATGCCAACGGGTGTCTTATCATTGTGGGAGCCAGTAAGACGTCGCCGGTGCCTGGAAACGGGATGAGGCGAAGACATGCACACCGGCGAATCTTACCCAGCTTCGGGGCTCTCCGTGGAGATAACACCCCTACTGCTGCTCTGCGGGGTCTCCGCATGATCACTAGATGAAACAAGTAGCTACACGATGCTCCTTGAGCTGTTCGGCGAGAGGAGGAAGAAGGGCTCGGCTCGCTCTCTTAACCTCCCTATGTGGTGTCTAAAACTAGCAGGGATCCACCCTTTGCATGGGTGTCCCGGGGGGTTTATATAGGCCTACCCCCCGGGGGTCCAATGGTAATCCGGATGGGCGTGGGGCCCAGCCGTCTGTGTCTACACTCGCCGGCTTCTGCGCTGGCTGCTGGGGCCCACCGGCTTGTGGGTCCCGCCGGTTGCCGGCTCCTTGGTCGACAGGCAGTACCCACTGTCCAGGGCCCGGTCGGGGGCTGGTTACTGTTGCCCAATCCTAGTGACGAGGGCTTCGCCGAGGTGGGCGTGGCTACAGTGCCGCCGTCTGGCGAGTGATCGTTGTAGCCTCACCGCATCTCGTTTCCTTAATGGGGCGTCTCCCTCGAGGGAGGTGGCAAGCCGGCTTTGTCTTGGGCTGACTGGGGGAGGCCTGGCCGCCTTCAGGTGTCTCTCTGCACTGGCGGCCCGTTGTGGATGACATCAGGGTCAACGTGGCAACAGTGCCGCGCCGGACGGGCCATGGCCACCCGTACGGCGCACGGTGCCGGGCGTGCTCCGGGATTCGGGGGTGGCAGGCTTTACTGTAGCCACGCCCTGTCACATCGCCGTTATGTGGATGCAGACTTCGAGGGTAGGATCTTGACCGCTTTGTGGGAGCCGGCCTCTTGGAGTCGGCCTTCTCGCGGCCGGCTTCTTGGAGCCGGCCCTCCCGCGGCTTTCGTCATGAGGGCTGTAGTCGGGCCGCCTTCCGATAGTCGGCCGGGAAGACAGCTGGCAAGGGGAAGGCGGCCCCGCATCTTGGATTCTTGAGGGCCGGATCGGCTCGTAATTTTTTCAGAAGGGCCAGGGGATCTGGCTAGGCTACCCGTGGTCATTTACTCCGACAGTAGTCCCCGAAGTTGGTCGAGCTTCGAGGCTGACAAAGGGACGAGAAGCTTGGTCAGCTTCCTACCCTGAGGGGCTGGCTTTGCTTGTGCGTGCCGTCTTCGGAAAGCTCCGTTTCTCGTAGGCGGGAACGCGGGTCGCCCTGTGAGCTGACCGCGTGCCATACCGCGGGCCACGTGGCAAGGAAATCCTGCCAACGCACATGCGCGATGGGACACCGCCGCAAGCCCGGGCCCGCCACTCGTAGGACTCGGCCCGAGCGCGGATCTTTTGCGGCCCACACGGACCGCTCGCCTTCCTGCAGCGGTTTTATTACGCCATCAGGGCACAATAATCGCGGGATGTGGGGGAGTGGGCGCAGTTGATCCCCATATTACCCCACGCCATGCCTCCTCGGCTCCGCCGCGCGGGTCTATATGTAGGAGGAGGAGGGGGGTGGCAGAGGCTCGCACGCTCTCCCTCGCTCCGCCCCTTCTTGCCTTCCTTATTCTTCCCTTCGCC
>NW_021184701.1:0-987 GCF_002162155.2 Triticum dicoccoides
CACTCCGATTGTCGGAGAGGTATCTCTGGGCCCTCTCGGTAATACACATCACATAAGCCTTGCAAGCATTACAACTAATATGTTAGTTGTGAGATGATGTATTACGGAACGAGTAAAGAGACTTGCCGGTAACGAGATTGAACTAGGTATTGGATACCGACGATCGAATCTCGGGCAAGTAACATACCGATGACAAAGGGAACAACGTATGTTGTTATGCGGTCTGACCGATAAAGATCTTCGTAGAATATGTAGGAGCCAATATGGGCATCCAGGTCCCGCTATTGGTTATTGACCAGAGACGTGTCTCGGTCATGTCTACATTGTTCTCGAACCCGTAGGGTCCGCACGCTTAAGGTTACGATGACAGTTATATTATGAGTTTATGCATTTTGATGTACCGAAGGTTGTTCGGAGTCCCGAATGTGATCACGGACATGACGAGGAGTCTCGAAATGGTCGAGACGTAAAGATTGATATATTGGAAGCCTATATTTGGATATCGGAAGTGTTCCGGGTGAAATCGGGATTTTACCGGAATACCGGGAGGGTTACCGGAACCCCCCGGGAGCTATTTGGGCCATAGTGGGGCTTAGTGGAAAAGAGAAGGGGCTGCCCTAGATGGGCTGCGCCCCCCCCCCTTCCCCTAGTCCTATTAGGACTAGGAGAGGTGGCCGGCCCCCTCCTCCTCTTTTCCCCTCCGAGGAATCCTAGTTGGACTAGGATTGGAGGGGGAATCCTACTCCCAGAGGGAGTAGGACTCTCCTGCGCCTCCCCCCCTTGGCCGGCCAGCCTCCCCTCCTCTCCTCCTTTATATACGGAGGCAGGGGCACCTCTAAACAGACAAGTTGACACAAGTTGATCCACGTGATCTATTCCTTAGCCGTGTGCGGTGCCCCCTGCCACCATATTCCTCGATAATACTGTAGCGGAGTTTAGGCGAAGCCCTGCTGCTGTAGTTCATCAAGATCGTCACCACGCCGTCGT
>NW_021184702.1:0-858 GCF_002162155.2 Triticum dicoccoides
GGGGGGGGTGCTTGGGTATTTATATTGGGGAGGGGAGGGTTTTTGCTTGGGGTAGGGGGCAAGAAATAGATTAGGATTAGGAATAGATCTAGGATTAGATACGGAATAAACGAAGTAGGAAAAGAGTCCTACTAGGACAAGGAAAAAGGAGTGGCTCCCTGGCCCCCTTGGTGCGTGCGCGCGCGGTGGCCTTGGCCTTGGCCGGCCGGCGGCTAGCAGCTTGGGCCTTTGGCCCAAGGCGCTGCAGTTTTTTTTTTTTTTTAAAACGGTCTCGCGCGCAGAGCGACAAAATAAAAAAAATCTAAACGAACTCCAAAATTAATACAGTAAACTTTCCCCGACTCCTAAAAATGAGTCGAACTAAAATGAACTTTACTCGGGGCCTAAATGCAATTTTTTTTTTTAAAACACGCATTTTTCCCTAAGGCAAATAAAACGCAAATAAAACTCCGGCAAAACCAAAATGGGTTTATTTATTAAATCTTCATTTTTCCTAAATTTGGGAAAGTCATATTATTCCCTCTCTCAAAATTTTTATAGGAAAACTTTATGAAGATAATTAAATAAATCCAAATGATCCTATTTTCAAAATTTGAGAAATCCCAAATATGAAAATAATGAAACTTCCAACTCTCTCCGAGGGTCCTTGAGTTGCGTGAAATTTTCTAGGATCGGAAAATGCGAGAAAAACATGATATGCATGATGACCTAATGTATAACATTCCAAATTGAAAATTTGGGATGTTACAAACCTACCCCCTTAAGATGAATCTCGCCCTCGAGATTCGGGTTGGCTAGAAAATAGGTGAGGGTGGTCCTTGAGCAAAACTTCCTCTCTTTCCCAGGTGGCTTCATCCT
>NW_021184703.1:0-894 GCF_002162155.2 Triticum dicoccoides
ACGACACCGTATGAATTATGGTTTGGGAAGAAACCTAAGCTGTCATTTCTAAAAGTTTGGGGATGCGATGCTTATGTCAGGAAACTTCAACCTGAAAAGCTCGAACCCAAATCGGAAAAATGCGTCTTCATAGGATACCCTAAAGAAACTGTTGGGTATATCTTCTACCTCAGATCCGAAGGCAAGATCTTTGTTGCCAAGAATGGGTCCTTTCTGGAGAAAGAGTTTCTCTCGAAAGAAGTAAGTGGGAGGAAAGTAGAGCTTGATGAAGTATTACCTCTTGAACCAGAAAATGGCGCAACTCAAGAAAATGTTCCTGAGGTGCCTGCACCGACTAGAGAGGAAGTTAATGATAATGATCAAAATACTTCAGATCAAGCTCCTACTGAAATTCGAAGGTCCACAAGGACACGTTCCGCACTAGAGTGGTACGGCAACCCTATCTTGGAAATCATGTTGTTAGACAACGGTGAACCTTCGAACTATGAAGAAGCGATGGCGGGTCCGGATTCCGACAAATGGCTAGAAGCCATGAAATCCGAGATAGGATCCATGTATGAAAACGAAGTATGGACTTTGACTGACTTGCCCGTAGAACGGCGAGCCATAGAAAATAAATGGATCTTTAAGAAGAAGACAGACGCGGATGGTAATGTGACCATCTATAAAGCTCGGCTTGTCGCTAAGGGTTATCGACAAGTTCAAGGGGTTGACTACGATGAGACTTTCTCACCGGTAGCGAAGCTGAAGTCCGTCCGAATCATGTTAGCAATTGCCGCATTTTATGATTATGAAATTTGGCAAATGGACGTCAAAACGGCATTCCTTAATGGTTTCCTTAAGGAAGAATTGTATATGATACAGCCGGAAGGTTTTGTCGATCCTAAAAATGCT
>NW_021184704.1:0-1109 GCF_002162155.2 Triticum dicoccoides
GTCGCCAACCCTGGTGACCCCAACACCGGCCCCTGTGATGCCGCCAACACCAACATCGGTGACTGCGATGCCAGCACCGACCCCCGTTTCTCCAACGCCAACTCCGGTGGCCCCAACACCGACTCCTATGATACCGCCATCACCAACCCTTGTGACTCCGATGCCAGCACCAACCCCTGTCTCTCCAACGCCAATCCCGGTGGCCCCAACACCGACCCTCGTGATGCCGCCAGCACCCACCCCTGTGACTTCGACGCCACCCCCAGCCCTGGCCCCAGCGCTGGCTACATCGACCGGCAAGTGCCCCGTGGACACACTGAAGCTACTTGCGTGCGTGGACGTGCTCAATGGGCTGTTGCACGCGGTGATCGGCAGTAGCGCCAGGAATACATGCTGCCCGCTGCTGTCCGGCGTTGCCGACCTCGACGCTGCTCTCTGCCTTTGCACCACCATCAAGGTCAAGGCCCTCAACATCAACCTCATGCTGCCCATCGCCATCGAGGTGCTCGTCAACCAGTGCGGCAAGAGAGTGCCGAAAGACTTCCGCTGCCCTAATTAAGCTCCATAGATTACTATATGTACTATCAGTATCACCTGCATATGAATGTGATACATGCATTAAATTCTCTTGTGTGGTGACACAGGTGACATATCGAAGTGTAATAATCTATATGTACATGGATTTGCAGCTCTGACTCGCTACTTGTGACGGGGAGCTGTGGAGCATGCGTACATTGTGTTTGTGTAAAAGCGTATCCTATAGTAACCATATAACATGCTACCAATTGTGGTCTTCCATCGGTTTTGTAGTGTGTGTTTTCTTTTTGAAGAACTATGAATAAAATGTTCGTACTGTGTAAAAGAAGTTTTCACATCCACTTGTAACCCATACCAAGATACTTGTTGAACCATACGCTTTACAGGATTCGGATTTTCGTGTTGAACATTTTGATATATTATACATTTTTTTCCGACATCGTATGCAAAAGTTATAGCCCTTTTACTTTTTCATAACACATTTTTGCAAAACATGTACAAATTTAAGTTTTTAAATTTTCCTAACTAGTAGATGTACTAATATAACTACATCTCAAAGGATTTTATTTTTT
>NW_021184705.1:0-949 GCF_002162155.2 Triticum dicoccoides
GCCGAGGGCACAAGATCGTAGCTGAGGTAACAAGCTAAACGTCGAAGTCCAAGCGGAACTACTAGTGAGACTGAAGTCTCTCTGCAAAAACATAAAATAGGCAAACGTGAGTACAAATGTACCCAGCAAGACTTACATCAGAACTAACTACATATGCATCATTATCAACAAGGGGGTGGAGGAGTTTAACTGCAGCAAGCCAGCTTTGACTCGGTGGCTAACCTGAACTACGACTGCAAGTAACTCTTTTGAGGTGGCGCACACGAGTCCACATATTCACCATATCAATACACCACTATGGATCCGCTCCCGTCTCCCTACGAGAACGCCATCCATAGCACTCACGCTTATCTTGCGTATTTTAGAGTATCCACTTTCACTTGTCTATGAACTATGCAAGGGGTCCAAGTTTCCATATCCGAGGAATCCGGCTATTCGAATAGATGATGTTAACCCTGCAGGGGTATACTTGTTCACACACGCTCTCGCCACTTACCGCCCAGTACACGTCATGTACCTCGGCAACCTTCAAGCGGAAGCCGGGCGAGGGAGTCGGCCATGACCTGACTAACCGAACAAGTCTCTAGTCCAGGTTTATCGCCTATTCGGGTTCCATCCGCAAGGAGATCCGGCCGGGGTGTCGCTTACGGCCCCAAACGATGTGTGCAGGGTTCCCAAGCCCACCAACCGGGTGCCACTTGGTACACCGGGCCACTGTGCCTAGTCTGTCCCAAGCCCACCTGTACCGGGTGCCACTTGGTAGACTACTAACACTACCTACAAACACCAGAAACTAGTTGCAACTCCTGGACAGAGATCAAGTTGATTAATAAGTCGAGAGGGCTTGGAGCGCCCGGAGCCCAATGTGTGGTAGTAACTGATCATGGATCACAAACACAGAACTCAGTTCCTGAGGACGGCTGCAATGAGACAACCCACCATGTACTCC
>NW_021184706.1:0-700 GCF_002162155.2 Triticum dicoccoides
GCATAACGGGAGTCAAGGCGGACGTCGTCGCGGTAGCGACGATGGACGCCGAGACGAGCACGTGACACCATTGCCACCCTGTATTAGCGTAACGCGAGTCGAGGCAGACATTGTCGCGGTAGCGACGACAGACGCCGAGACGAGCACGTGACAGTACTGCAACCCTGTCTTAGCGTAAGTGAGTCGAGGCGGATGTCGTCGCGGTAGCGACGATGGACGCCGAGACGAGCACGTGAAACCAGTGCCTCCCTGTCTTAGCGTAACGCGAGTCGAGGCGGACGTCGTCGCGGTAACGACGACGGACGCCGAGATGAGCACGTGACACCAGTGCCACCCTGTCTTAGCGTAAGGCGAGTCGAGGCGGACGTCGTCGCGGTAGCGACGATGGAGGCCGAGACGAGCACGTGACAGCACTGCAACCCTGTCTTAGCGTAACGCGAGTTGAGGCGGATGTCGTCGCGGTAGCAACAACGGACGCCGAGACGAGCACGTGACACCACTGCCACCCTGTGTTAGCGTAACGCAAGTCGAGGCGGACATCGTCGAGGTAGCGACGACGGACGCCGAGTTGAGCACGTGACACCAGTGCCACCCTGTCTTAGCGTAACGCGAGTCGAGGCAGACGTCGTCGCGGTAACGACGACGGACGCCGAGACGAGCACGTGACACCAGTGCCACCCTATCTTAGCGTAACGCGAGT
>NW_021184707.1:0-2235 GCF_002162155.2 Triticum dicoccoides
AAACATGATGCACACATGAAGGGCTAGCCTACTGCATACCAGGACTAGGGATGTGACAAAAACCCGTTGACGTTCTCTATGAATGCGAGTCTATGGATTATACACACTCCTATCTTTCCGCAATTTTCTAGCCTCCTCGGTACCGTGCATCACCCTTTTTTATCTCGAGAGTTGGTGCAAACTTAGCAGGTGCATCCAAACCCCGTAGTATGATACACTCTATCACACATAAGCCTCCTTATACCTTCCTCAAAATAGCCACCATACCTACCTATTATGGCATTTCCATAACCATTCCGAGATATATTGCCATGCAATTTCCACCTTTTTGACATACATATTCATTGTCACATTGCTTTGCATGATCATGTAGCTGACAAAGTATTGTGGCTTAGCCACCGTTCATCATTTTTATACATGTTATGCTAGATCATTGCACATCCTAGTACACTGCCAGAGCATTCATATAGTTATATTGTTGTAGTCGTCGAGTTGTAAGTAAATAAAAGTGTGATGATCATTATTAGTAGAGCATTGTCCCAATGAGGAAAGGATGATGGAGACTATGATTCCCCCACAAGTCGAGATGAGGAACCGAATGAAAAAAAGAAAAAAAATTAAATGAGATAAAAGAGAGATGGGGCAATGTTACTATCATTTTCCACACTTGTGCTTCAAAGTAGCACCATGTTCTTCATATAGAGAGTCCTGGTTGTCACTTTCATATACTAGTGGAAATTTAATGTTATAGAACTTGGCTTGTATATTCCGATGATGGGCTTCCTCAAATGCCCGAGGTCTTCATGGGCAAGCAAGTTGGATGCACACCCACTTAGTTTCAGTTGAGATTTCATACACTTATAGATCTTAGTGCATCTGTTGCATGGCAGTCTCTACTCCTTGTATTGATATAGATTGATGGGCATCTCCATAGCCCATTGATCCACCGAGCTGATGCGAGACTTTCTTTTGACTTTTGTTATAAATCCCTGCCACTGCATTCTATTCCACCTAGTGCTATGTCCATGGCTCGCGCTCATGTATTGATTGGAGCTCAAAATGCCAAAGCACGTTAGAAGTACAATCCGATTGCTTGGTTTAACATCGAGATGCTCATGATTTATATTTATGTGGTGAAGAGTCATGCCATGTCAACATGATAAGATGAGGGGAGATAACATTCATTAAGCATTGTATATATTGAAAAAGTAATAATTATGCTGCTTAGGTTCATGGATATTATTATGTTGATGTTATTACTTCATCGTTTCTCAATGTCTATACCGCCAAAGTAGGGCCGGTCCTGAGATTTTAGGGGCCCGGGGCGAAACTACAATCCGGGGCCCTTCGGGACCCTTAGTATAAATATCTAACTAGTAATCATCCTTTTTAGATATAATTTTATCAAAGAAAACCATTAAGTGCATCCAAAATCAGTGTGCATATCATCCAAAACTAAATGTGTTGTCCACTACATGATTGACATTTCAGACCCCAAATGAACTTTTGCATTTATTGGAATTGAAAAGCTTAAAGCAAAAACAGATCAACTTTTTTGTGTGTTTTGGAAAAACTAACCATCTTCTATCACGCACCTCTCAATTGCTCATTTTTCTTGAGTGTTTTAGTGTTTTGAAAAAATATCGTGAAATTTTATCCAACGGATATTTAGTGTTTTCTTCTTTGCTTTTAGGCCCCTTTTCCACTAATATGTTCCTCGCTTTGTTATCAAGACTACCCCAATTGCTTGGATCATAAATATCAACAATAATAACCGGTGCCTCATCAACAACAGCAGATTGCCGTAGATGAATTAAATATGGGCTCATGATCACCCACATTGTTATCATCCATGTTGATCTTAGCATTTTCTTCTGTAGGAGTATGCCCATCATCTTTTTGATTGACATTAGTTTGGTCATCCGCAAGAACTATCGCCAACTCATCTGGATTTCTTAGAGTGTTCATATCGCTCTTATAATATTTAAAAAGGGATCCTGAATTTCTTGGAGTGAACATGTAATGATTTCTATTAATGGAAATGGGGGGGGGGGTATCCCCTTTTGCTCATAAATAAATAAATAGCAGAGGCCCTTTTGCTAATAAATAAATAAATTAGCAGAGGCCCTGCCGAGTCAGCTTTGTTCCCATTCGAAGACGTCGAGCAAATTTCAGTCCAACAACAAACTATGTCATCAAATTCAAGTTTCATAACCAAATATAAGTACAACTAAA
>NW_021184708.1:0-1201 GCF_002162155.2 Triticum dicoccoides
AAGCAGAACAAGAAGACTTTTGGGTTAGACTTCAACCCTGGTCCCTCATCTCCAAGGGCAGATGGCACACGACATGCAGAACCCAATGTCATCGGTCCTTTCGCCAACCTTGAAGGCCTCATCACCTACATCTTGGTTCAAGGGACTGCAGTGAATGAGCCTGCAGCTGACACTGAGTCTGATGACGCGCCTGCAGTGCCGAAGCCAAAGCAGTTGAAGAAGCCAAAAGCTTCAAAGCCGGCCCCTTCACCAAAAATCTCAAGGGCGAAGCCATTGGCAACTGCACCTCCTGAAGACAGTGTGCAGTCTGAAGACTTATCACGCGTCTCAAGGCCCCAGAAGGCCAAGATGCCTCTGTCTCACACTGGCAAAGAGCTAACAGCTGCTGCCATTCTGCGCAACGACGACATTGATCTGTCAAGTGATGAAGATCTTGCAGATGACGCTCTTGAGCAACTCATCAAGAGCAAAGGAGAAGCAGAAATGTTCAATGATCTGCCTCTCTTTGATGTCACCATCATCCACAACTTCATTGACGAGTGGTTTGACACGCCAAACATCAGCTTTGAAGATCTGCAGCTACCCATTGGCCTCAGTGTCGCCTTCCAAGGCGCCATTGCTTCAGAACTTGCTATTGCCCAGCGCATTGTTGAGCTGAAGCAGAAGATTGACTATGAAAAGGCTCAGTTCAAGAAGCATATGGCCAAGCTCAGCGTGCAAGAAGTGAAGAACTTCAAGACAATGATGCACGAGCTCAAGGAAGCCTTTGTGAAGAAGCGTGCAGAAGCTCAGGGTTCGCGTGAGCGCATGAAGACTCTGGCTGACAGATGTGTGCAAGCGTATAATGAGGCTGAGAAGCGCAAGGCACTTGGGCGTCCTGGCATCGACCCCAGGATGGCCGCAAAGAAGAAGAAGAAGAAGCCTGCTATGGCTGAATCTGATGCACCAAGGCAAGAAGCAGTTCCGATTGTCTTCCCAACAAGAATGACTGGCTCGAAGCCAAAGAGCCGGTCAACAGCTTCAGAGCTCAAGCAGACAAGAACTGCTGAGGCTGAAGCCAGGAAGAGGAAACACTCTGAAGACTCTCCTACTGCCCCCACCAAGAAAAAGAGAAAGACCAAGAAAGCTCGGGCTGCTCCCACATAGCCCTTGATAGTTGAACCCATTTCTATGGTTCATCCTGACGCAGAACGTCAACTGA
>NW_021184709.1:0-1321 GCF_002162155.2 Triticum dicoccoides
TCCTACTCCTAATAGGAAAGGGGGGCCAAACCTACTTGGAGTAGGTTTGCCCCCCCTAGGGCACGCCTCCCCTCTTGGCCAGCCCCCTCCTCCTCTCCCCCTTTATATACGGAGGAGGGGGCACCCCATAGACACACAAGTTGATCTACGGATCGTTCCTTAGCCGTGTGCGGTGCCCCCCTCCACCATATTCCACCTCGGTCATATCGTCGCGGAGTTTAGACGAAGCCCTGCGCCGGTAGAACATCATCATCGTCATCACGCCGTCGTGCTGACGGAACTCATCCCTGACGCTTTGCTGGATTGGAGCCCGGGGAACGTCATCGAGCTGAACGTGTGCTGAACACGGAGGTGCCGTACGTTCGGCGCTTGGATCGGTCAAGTCGTGAAGACGTACGACTACATCAACCGCGTTGTGATAACGCTTCCGCTTACGGTCTACGAGGGTACGTGGACAACACTCTCCCCTCTCGTTGCCATGCCATCACCATGATCTTGCGTGTGTGTAGGAATTTTTTTGAAATTACTACATTCCCCAACAGCGTAATGGTGTGTCCGAACGTCGTAATCGTACTTTACTAGATATGGTGCGATCTATGATGTCTCCTACTGATTTACCGCTATCGTTTTGGGGTTACGCTTTAGAGACAGCCGCATTCACGTTAAATAGGGCACCATCAAAATCCGTCGAGACGACGCCTTATGAGCTGTGGTTTGGCAAGAAACCAAATTTATCGTTTCTTAAAGTTTGGGGCTGCGATGCTTATGTGAAGAAACTTCAACCAGATAAGCTCGAACCCAAATCGGAGAAAGGTGTCTTCATAGGATACCCAAAAGAGACTATTGGGTACACCTTCTATCACAGATCTAAAGGCAAGACTTATGTTGCTAAATTCGGATCCTTTCTAGAGAAGGAGTTTCTCTCGAAAGAAGTGAGTGGGAGGAAAGTAGAACTTGATGAGGTAACTGTACATGCTCCCTTATTGGAAAGTAGTTCATCACAGAAACCGGTTCCTCTGACAACTACACCAATCAGAGAGGAAGCTAATGATATTGATCATGAAATTTCAGATCAAGTTACTACCGAACCTCGTAGGTCAAGCAGAATAAGATCCGCACCAGAGTGGTATGCTAATCCTATTCTGGAAGTCATGTTACTTGACCATGATGAACCTACGAACTATGAGGAAGCAATGATGAGCCCAGATTCCGCAAAATGGCTTGAGGCCATGAAATCTGAGATGGGATCCATGTATGAGAACAAAGTATGGACTTTGGTTGACTTGCCCGATTATCGGCAAGTCATCGAGAATAAATGGAT
>NW_021184710.1:0-1059 GCF_002162155.2 Triticum dicoccoides
TGGAAGACCCTGACACTACTCCAATGAGTGTACGACTCCCTACAAAAGAAGAGAAGAATCACCACCAAGAAAGAGAAGGAGTAGAGATGACCGTTATGAACGAAGAACATCACGGAGAAGCAAGGATTAGGAAAGGAAGGACAGATCATCAAGGGGCTACACAAAACAAAGACATCAAGCTCACATTGGTGAATGGGTATCCGGCTCCGACGATCACTCCGAGAGAAGCTATCACTCCGACTCCAAATATACTCAAGATGAAGGTGTTGCCGGTCTAGCACTTGTGTCAACCAACTCCTACGACATATTTGAGTCACCAAATGAAGGAATTGGAAGATGCTTCATGTCTAAAGGCCCAAAGGTATCACACCCCGAGTATGTTGATTTCAATAGTGATGAAGATGACTTGCTAGGTGATGATGATTTACTTGTTGACAATTCTAGTGATGAAAACTATGATGAACTTGCTATTAATCATGCTAATCAAGACAAGACGAATTACGATGATAAGAAGGATATTGAGCGTCTAACTAAAGAGCTAAACACTCTTAAGTTAGCTCATGAAACTACCTTGGAAAATCATCGAGATCTTTTAAAGACTCATGAGAAGTTACGCTTTGAAAAGCTCAACCTTGAGCAAGAGCATGAGTTCTTAAAGGCAATCAATGATGATCCTCGCAAGAAGAGTTCTTCTTACATTGCCAAGCATTTACTCTTGTCTACTTACATGTCACAAGTTAAATCTAGCAACAAGAACAAGAAAGATTCTTCTTCTAGTAGTAACAATAATCATGCTAAACCCAATGATGTTGCTTCTAGTAGTTCTCTTGATTCCACTAATGATTCTCTTAGTCAAGTTACACTTGATCAAGAAAATATCTTATTGAAGGGAATTATAGAGAAAGGTGTTTACAAGAGCCTTGCCGGAAGTAAGCAATTTGAGGAAATTGTACGCAAGCAAGGAAGACACCGGAAGAATCAAGGTGTTGGTTTTGAAAGAAATTTCAATGCCAATGGAGTTGAGTGGGAAGAATATTAATACCCCAAGACGAAGTTTGT
>NW_021184711.1:0-1654 GCF_002162155.2 Triticum dicoccoides
GGGGGCGACAAGCGCGAGTCGGGCGAGCCCAGTGCACGGCCGGAGCGCGGTGGCCGTGCGCGGGCGTCGGGATAGCCACAGTGAGCGCGAGGACGCGGGCCAGAGCACACACATGTAATGGGGGCTTCAGGAGGGGAGTCAGACGGAGGGGGCTTACCAGCCCTGTAGAGGTGCAAATGTGCGCTCGCCGCTCAGGGGAGGGCCAGAGTAGCGGGGCAACAATGCGCGACGTCGACGATGTCCAACTAGGGGAGGGAGTAATGCGAGGGAGAGGCGGTGATGGGCGGCGCCGCCGACGGGCTCCAGGGAGAGGCGGCGGGAGGCGCGGGGCGTCGGGGCAGTCCGGCGCGAGGGCGAGGAGGCGACGGCGTTGACGGAGTCTGGCGGCGCCGGGGATGGACGTCGGCGTCGGTGGCGCGGGATTGGGCCACACCCTGATCCAGAACCAGGCGAGTGGGGGGGGGTCCGGGAGGAGGGCGAGGCTGGCGGAGTCCTTGGACGCGTCGGAGAGGGACGGGGTGCGGCGGTCGATGTCGCCGCGGCGAAGTGAGATGCACAACGATGACGGGGCGCGACCTGGGTGGATCTGGGATAGGGGAGAGGAGAGTGTGGGGAAAGGGGGGAGTGGATGAGATGGGGAGGGGAACCCGAGGGGGCGCTGCGTCGACGTCCTTATCCCCTCGTCGGCGTGGCCGGCGAGGTGGTCGGGCAGGAGCACGTCCCTGTTGCGGTCTGAGACCGAGGAACAGGAAGCAGGGAGAGGGGTAACCGGTGCGGGGGGAATTGGGCTGGATGGGTCGGAGTGGGCCGAGGCCCAGGGGGAGTCAGGGGGTTTCCTTTTCCCTTATTTCTTTGTTTTGTTTTGTTTTTCTTTTTATGTTTTTTTTGTATTTTCTTTTTAGCAATAACCCATCTTGGTACAATGTGCGGCTGGTCTCAAAAGGCAGTTTGCCATATACCTCACCGTCGCAAAAAGTTTAGGGAGAGTTTGGAATTATTTTAGATTTCCATAAATTAGAAAAGGATTTAAATGATGTATTGGTCACTACTTTAATTAGGTTAAGGCATTTAACCACTTTATAAAAAATGTTGGCTCGCCTCCAATATTACTTATGAATTATTTTTCACCACTTGTTTTTAGTTTCAACATTGGAAAACTTGAAATTTTGACTTTATTTTAAATTTGAATTTGAACCGGTTTCGAACCAACGTGAGTTTAACAATAGTAATCGCGATGACCTGGCACCATTAACAGGGGATTGCTGTAAGTTAATTATCCGGACGTCACATCTTTACATCGAAAAAGGTCGACAATGGTGCATAAGCATGATTCTAAAAGGACTTATATTTAGGAACGAAGGGAGTATTATATATAACTGAGGTTGAACCCTTGTCATATACAAGGAGCATGTAGCAACGCATGGGCGTTCTACTAGTGATTATTAGGGGCTCAATATGTTAACGTTCATGTAGCCAAGGAGCATCCCAAAATGGAGGCGTAAACTAGGTCCATGGCCTCACAAGGGTTTCTCATTTCAATCCACATCTTAGTTAACTCCTTCCATTCATCAAAGCCTAAGTGCATCTCCAACATTGATCCTCAAATCACGCATAATCGTCTAGACCGCACGGTCCGGACGTGTTTTACCATCCA
>NW_021184712.1:0-1012 GCF_002162155.2 Triticum dicoccoides
ACCCAACACGCTCGATCCCATTTGGCCGGACACACTTTCCTGGGTCATGCCCGGCCTCGGAAGATCAACACGTCGCAGCCCCACCTAGGCACAACAGAGAGGCCAGCACGCCGGTCTAAACCTAAGCGCACAGGGGTCTGGGCCCATCGCCCATAGCACACCTGCACGTTGCGTACGCGGCCGAAAGCAGACCTAGCCTAGTGGCGTTCCAGTCCAATTCGGCGCGCGCCGCTCCGTCGCTGACGTCTGAAGTGCTTCGGCTGATACCACGACGTCGGGATACCCATAACTACTCCCACGTAGATGGTTAGTGCGTATAGGCTCGTAGCCAGACTCAGATCAAATACCAAGATCTCGTTAAGCGTGTTAAGTATCCGCGAATGCCGAACAGGGCCAGGCCCACCTGTCTCCTAGGTGGTCTCAACCTGCCCTGTCGCTCTGCCACAAAGTAACAGTCGAGGGCCGTCGGGAACCCAGGCCCACCTCTACCGGGATGGAGCCACCTGTCCTTTCAGCCCCCTCGTCAGAATCACTTGCGGGTACTCAATGAGCTGACCCGACTTTAGTCACCATCAGTATAGTATGTATGTATGTATAGTATATACCCGTGATCACCTCCCAAGTGATCACGACCCGATAGTATAGCAAGGCAGACTGACAAGAATGTAGGGCCAATGATGATAAACTAGCATCCTATACTAAGCATTTAGGATTGCAGGTAAGGTATCAACAGGTGTAGCAACAATGTCAGGCTATGCATCAGAATAGGATCAACGGAAAGCAGTAACATGTTACACTACTCTAATGCAAGCAGTATAGATAAGAATAGGCGATATCTGGTGATCAAGGGGGGGGGGCTTGCCTGGTCGCTCTGGCAAGAGAGAGGGGTCGTCAACTCCGTAGTCGAACTGGGCAGCAACGGCGTCGGTCTCGTAGTCTACCGGAGAGAAGAGGGGGAAGAAATAATGAATACAGAGCAAACAAAGCATCACAAAATATAACAAGGCAATAC
>NW_021184713.1:0-1130 GCF_002162155.2 Triticum dicoccoides
CCGACGCTGCTGCTGACCAGTTCGACTACGGAGTTGACGACCCCTCTCTCTTGCCAGAGCAACCAGGCAAGCCCCCCCCTTGATCACCAGATATCGCCTATTCTCCTCTATATTGCTTGCATTAGAGTAGTGTAGCATGTTACTGCTTTCGTTAATCCTATTCTGATGCATAGCCTGACATTGTCGCTACATCTGTTGATACCTTACCTGCAATCCTAAATGCTTAGTATAGGATGCTAGTTTATCATCATTGGCCCTACATTCTTGTCAGTCTGTCTTGCTATACTATCGGGCCGTGATCACTTGGGAGGTGATCACGGGTATATATTATACTTACATACATACTATACAGATGGTGACTAAAGTCGGGTCAGCTCATTGAGTACCCGCAAGTGATTCTGACGAGGGGGCTGAAAGGACAGGTGGCTCCATCCAGGTAGAGGTGGGCCTGAGTTCCCGACGGCCCCCGACTGTTACTTTGTGGCGGAGCGACAGGGCAGGTTGAGACCACCTAGGAGACAGGTGGGCCTGGCCCTGTTCGGCATTCGCGGATACTTAACACGCTTAACGAGATCTTGGTATTTGATCTGAGTCTGGCTACGAGCCTATACGCACTAACCATCTACGTGGGAGTAGTTATGGGTATCCCGACGTCGTGGTATCAGCCGAAGCACTTCGTGACGTCAGCAACTGAGCGGCGCGCGCCGGGTTGGACTGCGCTAACGCAACTTCCTTTGTAATGGAGGTTGCTAGGTCTGCTCACCGGCCGCGTACGCAACGTGCAGGTGTGCTCAGGGCGATGGGCCCAGACCCCTGCGCGCTTAGGTTTAGACCGGCGTGCTGGCCTCTCTGTTGAGCCTAGGTGGGGCTGCGACGTGTTGATCTTCCGAGGCCGGGCATGACCCAGGAAAGTGTGTCCGGCCAAATGGGATCGAGCGTGTTGGGTTATGTGGTGCACCCCTGCAGGGAAGTTAATCTATTCGAATAGCCGTGATCTTCGGTAACAGGACGACTTGGAGTTGTACCTTGACCTTATGACAACTAGAACCGGATACTTAATAAAACACACCCTTCCAAGTTCCACAGACAACCCGGTGATCACTTTTCTACAGGGCGACGAGGAGAGGATC
>NW_021184714.1:0-706 GCF_002162155.2 Triticum dicoccoides
GCCCCCCTACCCCCGTATATAAAGGAGGGAGGGAGGAGGTGGCCGGCCCTAGGGGGCGCGCGCCATGAGGAGGGGGAAACCTACTCCAAGTAGGTTTCCCTCTCTTTTCCTTATCTTATTTGGAGGGGGAAGGAAAGAGTACTAGTATTAGGAAGTAGTACTAGTAGTAGTAATAGGAAGAGGGGGAAGGAGAAAGGAAAGGGGGGGGGGGCGGCCCCCTTCCCCAATTCGGATTGGGCTTGGGGGGGCGCGCCCCCTTCCCCTGCTCCTTCTCTCTTCCTCCTACATGGGCCCAATAAGGCCCATATACCTCCCGGGGGGTTCCGGTAACCTTCCGGGGCTCCAAACTTCTCCGGAACCTTTCCGGTGTCCAAATATATCCGTCCAATATATCAATCTTTATGTCTCGACCATTTCGAGACTCCTCGTCATGTCCGTAATCATATCCGGGACTCCGAACAACCTTCGGTACATCAAAATACATAAACTCATAATATAACTGTCATCGAAACCTTAAGCGTGCGGACCCTACGGTTCGAGAACGATGTAGACATGACTGAGACACATCTCTGGTCAATAACCAATAGCGGGACCTGGATGCCCATATTGGTTCCTACATATTCTACGAAGATCTTTATCGGTCAAACCGCATAACAACATACGTTGTTCCCTTTGTCATCGGTATGTTACTTGTCCGAGATTCGAT
>NW_021184715.1:0-949 GCF_002162155.2 Triticum dicoccoides
GCCGAGGGCACAAGATCGTAGCTGAGGTAACAAGCTAAACGTCGAAGTCCAAGCGGAACTACTAGTGAGACTGAAGTCTCTCTGCAAAAACATAAAATAGGCAAACGTGAGTACAAATGTACCCAGCAAGACTTACATCAGAACTAACTACATATGCATCATTATCAACAAGGGGGTGGAGGAGTTTAACTGCAGCAAGCCAGCTTTGACTCGGTGGCTAACCTGAACTACGACTGCAAGTAACTCTTTTGAGGTGGCGCACACGAGTCCACATATTCACCATATCAATACACCACTATGGATCCGCTCCCGTCTCCCTACGAGAACGCCATCCATAGCACTCACGCTTATCTTGCGTATTTTAGAGTATCCACTTTCACTTGTCTATGAACTATGCAAGGGGTCCAAGTTTCCATATCCGAGGAATCCGGCTATTCGAATAGATGATGTTAACCCTGCAGGGGTATACTTCTTCACACACGCTCTCGCCACTTACCGTCCTGTACACGTCATGTACCTCGGCAACCTTCAAGCGGAAGCCGGGCGAGGGAGTCGGCCACGACCTGACTAACCGAACAAGTCTCTAGTCCAGGTTTATCGCCTATTCGGGTTCCATCCGCAAGGAGATCCGGCCGGGGTGTCGCTTACGGCCCCAAACGATGTGTGCAGGGTTCCCAAGCCCACCAACCGGGTGCCACTTGGTACACCGGGCCACTGTGCCTAGTCTGTCCCAAGCCCACCTGTACCGGGTGCCACTTGGTAGACTACTAACACTACCTACAAACACCAGAAACTAGTTGCAACTCCTGGACAGAGATCAAGTTGATTAATAAGTCGAGAGGGCTTGGAGCGCCCGGAGCCCAATGTGTGGTAGTAACTGATCATGGATCACAAACACAGAACTCAGTTCCTGAGGACGGCTGCAATGAGACAACCCACCATGTACTCC
>NW_021184716.1:0-931 GCF_002162155.2 Triticum dicoccoides
TTGTATGCTCTGATTGTTGGGTCATGAGACCCATGTTTGTAATATCTCGCTCCTCGGAGCCTATTGAATAAATACTTGAGTCGTAGAGTCATTTTGTGATGCCATGTTGTATTGCACATATCGAGCATATTGTGTGTATGTTATTGAAATGCTTGGTATGTGTGGGATCTGACTATCTAGTTGTTTATCTTTAGTAGCCTCTCTTACCGGGAAATGTCTCCTAGTGTTTCCACCGAGCCATGGTAGCTTGCTACTGCTCCGGAACACTTAGGCTGGCCGGCATGTGTCCTTCTTTGTTCCTGTGTCTGTCCCTTCAGGGAAATGTCACGCGATGAATACCGGAGTCCTGTTAGCCCGCTACAGCCCGGTTCACCGGAGTCCTGCTAGCCCAGTGCTACAGCCTGGATTCACTCGCTGATGACCGACACGTTCGATGCTGGATCATGGATGCCTGTCCCTGTAAGTTTGTGCCACTTTGGGTTTACGACTAGCCATGTCAGCCCGGGCTCCTTATCATATGGATGCTAGCGACACAGTCATATACGTGTGCCAAAAGGCGCAAACGGTCCCGGGTAAAGGTAAGGCGACACCCGTGGGAATACCGTGCGTGAGGCCGCAAAGTGATATGAAGTGTTACATGCTAGATCTATGTGGCATTGAGTCGGGGTCCTGACAGCGTTGGTATCAGAGCTTGACTGCCTGTAGGATTACCAAGCCAAACTGGTCGAAGTTGAGTCTAGAAATTCTTTAGTTATATAAGGGAATTGATTGTGGGATGGAACATAAGGCTCTTTTTACTCCTTATACCTCATGGCCTTCTGATCTGAGTCATCATCTTCTCTTCTACGGGGATTAAGAACTAGGCTATCTCTTCTTTCTATTAGGATCACGTGTTACTAATCAGTAGACTTATAAGATTGTTGGATTTAAG
>NW_021184717.1:0-1055 GCF_002162155.2 Triticum dicoccoides
GTGATTTCCACGATTTACGAACCCCGTGGTGCATTTACGTGTCGGTCAATGACACTCACAATTTTGGCCAATTTCTGGTCGTTTTGTGTACTATTACTCACCGTTTTGGCGTCCCAGAGCGATTTCCACGATTTACAATCCCCGGCATGCGTTTACGTCTCTGTCGCCAACACTCACAGTTTTGGCCAATTCTGACGCGATTCATGGACTATTACTCATCATTTAGGGGTCCCGAAGCGATTCCATAGTGGTTGAACTCTAAGGTCCGTTTACGTGTCGGTCATCAACACTCACAGTTTTGGCCGATTCTGGCCCGTTTCATGGACTATTACTCACCATTTTGGGGCCCCGAAGTGATTTCCACGGTTGTTTGACCCCATGGTGCGCTTACGTGTCGATCATCAACAAGCGCATTTTGGGCCGGTTTTGGCCCATTTCTTGCATTATTACTTAGTTTTGGGGTCTCGGAGTGATTTCCACGGTTGACGAACTCCGGGGTGCGTTTACGTGTCGGTCATAAACACTCACAATTTTGGCCAATTCTCGTCCGTTTCGTGCACTATTACTCACCGTTTGGGCGTCCCAGAGCGATTTCCACGATTGACAATCCTCGGAGTGCGTTTGCGTGTCTTTCATCAACACTCACAGATTTGGCCAATTCTGACGCGATTCGTGGGCTATTACTCACCATTTAGCGGTCCCAAAGCGATTTCCATAGTTGTTGAACCCCAAGGTGCGTTTAGGTGTCGGTCATCAACACTCACTGTTTTGGGGCCCCGGAATGATTTCCACGATTAACGAACCCCCGGGTGCGCTTACGTGTCGGTTATGAACACTCACAGTTTTGGCCAATTCTAACGCGTTTTGTGGACTTTTAGTCACCGTTTTCTGGTCCTGAAGTGATTTCCATAGTTGTTGAACCCCAAGGCGCACTTACGTGTTAGTCATCAACACTCACAGTTTTGGCTGATTCTGGCCTGTTTCATGGACTATTACTCACTGTTTTGGGGCCCCGGAGTGATTTCCACGGTTAACGAACTGCAGGGTGCATTTAC
>NW_021184718.1:0-1025 GCF_002162155.2 Triticum dicoccoides
AAAGAAAATGTTATTGCTGATGCATTGTCTCGTCGCTATACTATGCTTTCACAACTTGACTTCAAAATATTTGGTTTGGAGACCATCAAAGATCAATATGTGCATGATGCTGATTTTAAAGATGTAATGCAGAATTGTAAAGAAGGAAGAATGTGGAACAAGTTTGTTGTTAACGATGGATTTGTGTTTCGTGCTAACAAGCTATGCATTCCAGCTAGCTCCGTTCGTCTTTTGTTGTTGCAGGAGGCGCATGGAGGAGGATTAATGGGACACTTTGGCATGAAGAAGACGGAGGACGTACTTGCTACACATTTCTTTTGGCCAAAGATGAGACGGGATGTTGAGCGTTTTATTGCTCGCTGCACTACATGTCAAAAAGCTAAGTCACGACTCAATCCTCATGGTTTATATATGCCTTTGCTTGTACCTAGTGTTCCTTGGGAGGATATATCTATGGACTTTGTTTTAGGTTTACCTCGAACAAAGAAGGGGAGGGATAGCATATTTGTTGTCGTGGATAGATTCTCGAAAATGGCACACTTTATACCATGTCATAAAAGTGATGATGCTGTTCATGTTGCTGATTTGTTCTTTCGTGAAATTATTCGCTTGCATGGTGTGCCAAATACTATTGTTTCAGATCGTGATACTAAATTTCTTAGCCACTTTTGGAGATGTTTATGGGCTAAGTTGGGGACTAAACTACTTTTTAGTACTACTTGTCACCCCCAAACTGATGGACAAACTGAAGTAGTCAATAGAACGTTGTCTACTATGCTTAGGGCTGTTTTGAAGAATAATAAGAAAATGTGGGAGGAATGCTTGCCTCATATTGAATTTGCTTATAATCGTTCATTGCATTCTACTACTAAGATGTGCCCTTTTGAAGTTGTGTATGGTTTCCTACCTCGTGCACCTATTGATTTGTTGCCTCTTCCATCTTCGGAGAAGGTTAATTTTGATGCTAAACAACGTGCTGAATTGATTTTAAAAATGCATGAGTTAACTAAGGAAAACATTGAGCG
>NW_021184719.1:0-872 GCF_002162155.2 Triticum dicoccoides
CCGAAACCTACTCCGGCAAGGAAACACGAATCGGAATCTAGATGGATCCCGAAAACAAACCTAATAAGCAAGGAACTCGGATTGGTGGTGGATATATGGTGGTGGTATATGGCAGCGGTGGTGGTAGCGGTGGTAGTATATGGATATGGATCGGTGGTGGTATATGGGCACGGATTGGTGGTGGTATATGGATACGAATTCGGAGCGGTGGTGGTAGATGGCAGGGGCGATGATGATGGTGCGGCGGCGGCGTGACAACTTATGACCAGAACTCGAAACTCTAAAAGACTAGACTCTAAGACCAGCAACTAGACACGACGATGCAACCGCAAATTCAACAAAGCAAAACCCTAAAAAGATTATGCAAGGCTCAGATTGGTTCGGATATGAGGAACTAACCCTAATTTTTTTTGTGGCTTTTTCGTGGACTATAGGTATGAAGAACATACTCGATCTAAACTACTAAAAAAACTGTAAAATCTCACCGAGCAACCTGGAAATCTGATACCACTTGATAGAGGCGGAGGTGTCCCGTCTTTCGATGAGATGGTGGATTTCGCTTTGGTGGAAGTCGACTTTGACGATCCGACTACGAACGTGCGAGGACGTCGCGCCTTAGCAATCGCTAAACCAACTCCGAGAGGTTATTGACCACGCCGGAGCACGATCAACCTGACCACGAGGGTCTGTTTCCTGCGAGCAAACGAAGAACAAGCAAGAAACTAAGATTGCAATCTGGATATTGCGAATATAAGATGAAAGCTTTATTGATCAAGGTGGGGTTCTGTGACGCCTTTGTCTGGTCGTTGAACACAAACGAAGTACGCGAAGTTGCAGCTATGGCGAACTTTTAATCTAAACAAAACCCAAAG
>NW_021184720.1:0-1015 GCF_002162155.2 Triticum dicoccoides
TGTGCTCGGTTGGGCGCTACGGCGACCGTGGCCACGACGGCGACATCGCCGGCGGCGTGGAGCTCTCGGCCAAGGTGGGGCTAGGGCCTAGAGGTCGAAAGGGACCAGGGGAGAAGGGGGAAACGATCCGGGGGCTCACCGCGGTTGCAGTGGGCGTCGAAGCGGGCTCGGGGACGCGCCGGAGACGACGAATTCGACGGCGACGATGATCGGAGCCCGAAGAGGGGAACGGCGACGTGGCGGCGATGCAGGGCTTCCGGGGAGCTGTGGAGCGGTGGGGAGGAAGAGGGGGTCGTGGCGGAGCTTCTGAGCTAGTCGGGGGAGCGAGGGGTGGCCGGAGACGACTGCTGTGGCGAACGGCGGCGAGTGTGGTGTTCGGCCGTGTGAGAGAGAGAGCGAGGGAGAGGAGAGGAGAGCCGGGGGAGAGTGAGAGAGAGCAGGGGGAGAGGCGTGGCGTCGTCCAGGGCATCGAGCGAGGAGGGGAGGGCAGGCAAGCAGGCGAGCAGGTGGCGTGGCGCGGTGGCGCGCGCGCGCGCCGACCACACTCCCCTCCCTCTGTCGGGACGAAGACGACAGAGGAGGGAGGTGGGCTGGGCCGGCTGCCGGCTGGGCCAGCCAGCTGGCTGGGCCGCACAGTGGAGGAGCCCAGGTAAGCTCCTCCTGTTATATATTTTTCTGTTTTTTAATTTCTGACATTTGTTTTGATTTAAATAATATATTAAATCATTTATTTAACTTATGCCAATTTTTGCAGGAGCTATTTATATTATTCCAGAGCTCTTTTATAATTGGCATAATATTTGGGCATATATTAATATATATAATTAATATATTTCCAATGCAAATATTTATGCATTAATTCCAAATGCCCAAAATAAATGTCCATGAGCCACTAAAAATATTGGTTTGATTTTTATCTCTGTCCAATATTTTCAGAGAGCAACATGAGCATTTTCTTGGATCCTTTTGGAGAAATTTTTATTTGGGTCATTTTCAAAATGGTTCTGAGGGTTTC
>NW_021184721.1:0-1062 GCF_002162155.2 Triticum dicoccoides
TCTCACACGGCCGAACACCACCGTCGCCGCCGTTCGCCATAGCAGCCATCTCCGGCCACCCCTCGCTCCCCCGACTAGCTCAGGAGCTCCGCCACAACCTCCTCTTCCTCCCCACCGCTCCACGGGCCTCCGGAAGCCCTGCATCGCCGCCACGTCGCTGTTCCCCTCTTCGGGCTCCGATCATCGTCGCCGTCGAATTCGTCGTCTCCAGTGCGTCCCCGAGCCCGCTAACCACCTCTGCAGCTCCGCGGTGAGCCCCCGGATCGTTTCCCCCTTCTCCCCTGGTCTCTCCCGACCTCTAGGCCCTAGCCCCACTTTGGCCGAGAGCTCCACGCCGCCGGCGATGTCGCCGTCGTGGCCACGGTCACCGTAGCACCCAACCGAGCACACTATCGTGCTCCACACCTCACTAGGATCACGCAGCACACACTAACGCCTCCCCAAACCCCCTGCAACATCGATCCCGACCGCACCCGAACTCCGGCGGCCGCAGCCAAGCTCGCCGCCGTTGACTCCGGCCACCCCAGGCCCAGCCACGGCCACCGTTCGACGCGCGGGAGCAAGAGCTTTCCAACGAGCCCAAGCACGACCTCGCCCGTGCCTTGTAGCGCGATCCCGCGACGCGCCGCCGTCTCGGACCTCGCCGGCGTCACGTCGCCGGTGGGTTTGACCCACCTTGACCACGGCAGGACCCCCCTGAGTCCCTGACAGGTGGGCCCAGCCCTGTAGCTAATTAGGATTAGCGCTAACCACTGTTAGTTAACCCCTGACACTGACCAGTGGGCCCCAGCGCCACTAATTAGTAATTAGAATTAATTTAATCCTGTTTAACCCCCTGTCACTGACGTGTGGGCCCCACACGTCAGGTTTGACCTCAGCCAGCCGCAGTTGACCACTGACGTCATGATGACGTCATGCTGGCGCAATAACTATAATTTCTGGATTTAATTTAAATCAGGAAATTCCAGAATATTATTTAAACTTCAAAAATTCATAACTTTTATTCTGTAACTCCAAATTGGACAAATTATATATGAAAAATGATCAGAAAAATCCAATCTA
>NW_021184722.1:0-983 GCF_002162155.2 Triticum dicoccoides
AACACGTACTGTTCGTGTGCATTTTAGTATCTCTACATATGCTGATTATGTTGATTGTGATGTGGTACCTATGCAAGCATGTTCCTTATTACTTGGTAGACCATGGCAATTTGATAAAAATTCTGTACACCATGGTAGAAACAATCACTATACTCTTGTTCATAAGGATAAAAATATTACTTTGCTTCCTATGACTCCTGATTCCATTTTGGAAGATGATATTAATAGAGCTAATAAAGCACAACAGGAGAAGAATAAGAGTGAAAATCAGATTGTGGCAAAAGAATTTGAGCAACAAATGAAGCCTAATAATAAACCATCTAGTGTTGCTTCTGAAATTAAATTGAAAAGTGCATGTTTATTTGCCACCAAATCTGATATTGATGAGCTAGATTTCAGCAAATCTGTTTGCTATGCTTTTGTGTGCAAAGAGGCATTATTTTCATTAAAGGACGTGCCTTCCTCTTTGCCTCCTGCTGTCACTAACATTTTGCAGGAGTTCGCTGACGTCTTTCCACAAGACGTGCCACCGGGATTACCGCCTATTCGAGGGATTGAGCATCAAATTGACTTAATTCCCGGTGCTTCACTGCCAAACCGTGCACCATACCGTACCAACCCAGAGGAGACGAAGGAGATTATGCGTCAAGTACAAGAGCTTCTCGACAAAGGTTATATACGCGAATCCCTTAGTCCTTGTGCTGTTCCTATTATTCTAGTGCCGAAAAAGGATGGTACATCACGTATGTGTGTTGATTGTAGAGGCATTAATAATATTACTATTCGTTATCGTCATCCTATTCCTAGGCTAGATGATATGCTTGATGAATTGAGTGGCTCTACAATATTCTCCAAAGTTGATTTGCGTAGTGGATACCATCAAATTCGTATGAAATTGGGAGATGAATGGAAAACAGCATTTAAAACTAAGTTTGGATTATATGAGTGGTTAGTCATGCCTTTTGGGTTAACTAATGCGCCTA
>NW_021184724.1:0-1373 GCF_002162155.2 Triticum dicoccoides
TAGAGCATCCCTAGCGCCTCGCTTCGCTCGCCTTCGAGCTCCAACCCCGTTTCCGTGCACGACCGAACTCCGGCGGCCGCAGCCGAGCTCGCCGCCGTCGACTCCGGCCACCTCAGGCACGGCCACCACCACCGTTCGACGCGCGGGAGCAAGAGCTCTCCAACGAGCCCAAGAACGGCCTCGCCCGTGCCCTGTAGCGCGATCCCGCATCGCGCCGCCGTCTCGGGCCTCGCCGGCGTCACGTCGCCGGTGGGTTTGACCCACTTTGACCACGGCAGGAACCCCCCTGAGTCCCTGACAGGTGGGCCCAGCCCTGTAGCTAATTAGGATTAGTGCTAACCACTGTTAGTTAACCCCCTGACACTGACTAGTGGGCCCCAGCGCCACTAATTAGTAATTAGGATTAATTTAACCCTGTTTAACCCCCCTGTCACTGACGTGTGGGCCCCACACGTCAGGTTTGACCCCAGACAGCCGCAGTTGACCACTGACGTCATGCTGACGTCATGCTGGCGCAATAATTATATTTCTGGATTTAAATTAAATCAGGAAATTCCAGAATATTATTTAAACGTCAAAAATTCATAACTTTTATTCTGTAACTCCAAATTGGACAAATTATATATGAAAAATGATCAGAAAAATCCAATCTATCCATCTGTACTATTTTCATGCATGATCAAACAAGTTAAATTGATGTTTTAAGCAGAACAAGGAAAAGCACTTCAAAAGGCCATGTTTGAGTTTGAAATTTGAATCTTTGATTCAAATTTGTTCAAACCCTTCTGGTTTTAGTTGCATTAGCCCAACACACTCATATTGCCATGTTTCATGCATGCATCATATTGTTGCACATTGTTTGGTGATGGTTGTGTATCGGTGTCCTTTGCGACAGGTTCTGCCTCCGAGGATTACCGTGATTACCCTAACGAAGAACCGTATCAGTGCATCGAACCATCAGGCAAGCAACCAACCATTTGATCATATCGATACAACCCCATGTTCTCGCTCCTGCTCTCTTTTACTGCATTAAGACAACGCGTTTCAAACTGCTGTGTGCTACGGTAGTTGAACCCATTTCCTCTGCATGACCTGTCATTGCCACAGTAACTAGATGAAACCCACTAGCATGTGTAGGAGTTGATTGAGCCATATGTATGTGTTGTTCCTACCTTGCTATGCCTGCTATGCTTAGAGTCGTGTCAGGTCTGGTTCATCTGGGTGATGGGCTAGAGTGAAATGTTTATGTCGGTAATGAGAGTGGTGTGGTGAACACGATTTGGTAAAGGTATCGATGAGAGGCCATGTAGGAGTACATGGTGGGTTGTTTCATTGAAGCCGACCTTAAGCACTGAGATCTGTATGTGTGATTT
>NW_021184725.1:0-2580 GCF_002162155.2 Triticum dicoccoides
AAAAAATGATATAAAATGATTGTAAAACATCTAAGATTGATATCAAAACAACATGCAATAATCAAAAATTATAGATACGTTGGAGACGTGTCAGCATCCCCAAGCTTAACTCTTGCTTGTCCTTGAGTAGGTAAGTGATAAAAACAGAATTTTTGATGTGGAGTGCTGTTTATCATGTCATATCATATTCTTTTCTTTATAGCATGGACATTTGGACTTTTATGTGATTCAAAGCAATAGTCTAGTTTTGACACAATGATTTAGATACTCAAGCATATCAACAAGCAACCATGTCTTTCAAAATATCAATGCTAAAACAAGTCATCCCTAGCCCATCATGCTCAAACATTGATCCATTCATGAAACACACTCGAATATTAGCTACACCCGATACTTAAGTACGATCATATTGCCTCCTAGTTGGTGCTTTTATAAGAGAGGATGGAGACTCAATTTCAAAAATAAAAATTGCATAATGTAAAAGAAAGACCCTTCGCAGAGGGAAGTGGGGATTTGTAGAGGTGCCAGAGCTCAAAGTGAAAAAATAGAGATAAAAACATTTCTGGGAGGTGTATCCATCCCACCAATGAAAATGACTTGGAGCATCCCAACACTTTCCGTGCTAGATATATCATAGGCGGTTCCCAAACAGAAAATAAAGTTTATTCCTTTTTCCACCATAACTTTCACTTTCCATAGCTAGTTGTATCCACGGGTGCCCTCCATACCAACACTTTTCCAGGAATTTATTATTTGACAACATAAAGTAAATTCATTTTTGCATTTCGGGACTGGGCATCCCTAATACCTTTGCCTTACTCTCGTGCAATGACAAGTGAATAAACACTCGTCGTGAGAATAACACATCTAGCATGGAAAATATTAGCTACCCATTACCGTTCCGCGAGCAAAACAAACACACAAAAGAGAAGTTCATTTTGAAAATTAGAGATGGCACATGCAAATTTGCTTAGAACGGCAAAATAGTACCACATATAGGTAGATATAATGGACTCATGTGGCAAAACTGGTTTAAACGATTTTGGATGCACAAGTAGAGGTCATACTTGGTGCAAAATGAAGGCTAGCAAAAAGATTGAGAAGTGACCAACCAAGAAACGAATAATCTCATAAGCAAGCATTAAGCATAATTAACACAGAATAATGCACCACAAGTAGGATATAATTTTCATTGCATGATTATTGACTTCCGTGCATGCATAGGGAATCACAAATCTTAACACCAATATTCTTACTAGAGCACAATTACTCATCAACATAACTCACATATCACATCATCATATCTCAAAACTATTACTAAGAATCAAGTTTATTTTGTCCAATGGTCTTCATGACATATATTTTCTCTTTCTTTATCCTTCTAGGATATCTACCACTTTGGGACTAATTTTCATGTGTTTCTTTTCATAAGCTCAAACAAATATAAGTGAAGATCATGAGCATAACATATTTTCTTTCTCTCAAAATAATTTAAGTGAAGCAAGAGAGAATTTCTTCAAAATTTTACCAACTCTCAAATTAATCTAAGTGAAGCAAGAGAGCATTTCTTCAAAAATACTAAGCACACCATGCTCAAAAAGATATAAGTGAAGCACTAGAGCAAGTCCATTGCTCATAAAAAATTAAGTGAAGCATAGAGAGCCATTCTAACAAGTCATGGCATAATTTTGGCTCTCTCAAATAGGTGTGTCCAGCAAGGATTGATGACTTAAAACAAAAAATAAAAAAAATCAAAGACACATATCATACAAGACGCTCCAAGCAAAACACATATCATGTGACGAATAAAAGTATAGCCTCAAGTAAAATACCGATCGTCGTTAGAAGAAAGAGGGGATGCCACTCAGGGGCATCCCCAAGCTTAGTTGGTTGCTCATTCTTGGATAATAGCTTGGGATGTCGGGGCACCTCCAAGCTTAGGCTCTTCTATCCTTCTTTCATCCATCGTAAGATAACCCAAAACTTGAAAACTTCAATCACACAAAACTCAACAAAACCCTTGTGAGACCCGTTAGTAAAAGAAAGAAAACCACTACTATAAGTGTTGTGTAAAACCAATTCTTATTTTGTTTTTGTATTATATCTACTGTATTCCAACTTTTCTATGGAAAAAACTCATCAAAGAAAACCATAGAGCCATCAAAATAAGCACACAAGAAAAAGAAAACAGAATCTGTCAAAACAGAACAGACTGTAGTAATCTGGAACTTCCGAATATTTTTGTTACTCCAAATATTCTACTCCCTCCGTCCGAAAATACTTGTCATCGAAATGGATAAAAGGAGATGTATACAGAACTAAAATACGTCTAGATGCATCCCTTTTTATCCATTTTGATGACAAGTATTTCCGGACGGAGGGAGTACCAAATTAGGAAGACCAGCATAATTTGTATATTAATCTTCTGCAAAACGAATCAGGGAAAAAGCTCTTTTCTGTGATTTATAAGAATTATTTTTGTGAGCGCAAGGTTTCTGTCTTTTTTAGCAAGATCAAATAAACTTTCACCCAAGTCTTCCCAAAGGCATTGCTTGGCACAAACACTAATTAAAACAAAAA
>NW_021184726.1:0-1223 GCF_002162155.2 Triticum dicoccoides
TTGATCCAATAAACATCTGCCATAAGTAGTTCATGGTATTTGGAAGAAGAAGATACCACGGACTTCAAGGACTATCGCAAAGGTTACTAATATCCTAAAGGCACTAGCAATTACTATCAACATGAAGTAGGTAGAGTGAATCTCGGGTTCAGAACCCAGGAGTAGAATACCTACTACTAAGTAGCATCACGGGATGCTTCCGAGAATAAAGGCCAGAATCTTCACACTAGGACACAAATCATGGCTAGACCACTAGATGATCCCCTAAGCACTTAGGGTCATAATAATAATTCCAACATATATGTTGAGGCAATAATTACCTCAACACACCGATTAGTGTGGTTAATCTGGCCCATGGGAACATCGGAAACAGAAGGAAGGGATTTGCAAATGCATCGGACTATTTAGAAACCTGGAATGACTCGGACAGCATAACGGCTGTAAATGCTCAGAAAAGATTTGAGACATTCACAAAAATGGTGGCATAACTACTCAGAAGCACAATATCAAGGTTTCGAGATCAACAATTAACATACAGAAGTAGTAGGAACTGAACTGAGACTTAAATCCAACAATCTTATAAGTCTACTGATTAGTAACACGTGATCCTGATAGAAAGAAAAGATAGCCTAGTTCTTAATCCCCGCAGGAAAGATAAGATGACTCAGATCAGAAGGGCATGAGGTATAAGGAGTAAAAAGAGCCTTACGTTCCATCCCACAATCAATTCCCTTATATAACTAAAGAATTTCTAGACTCAACTTCGACCAGTTTGGCTTGGTAATCCTACAGGCAGTCAAGCTCTGATACCAACGCTGTCAGGACCCCGACTCAATGCCACATCGATCTAGCATGTAACACCTCATATCACTTTGCGGCCTCACGCACGGTATTCCCACGGGTGTCGCCTTACCTTTGCCCGGGACCGTTTGCGCCTTTTGGCACACGTATATGACAGTGTCGCTAGCATCCATATGATAAGGAGCCCGGGCTGACATGGCTAGTCGTAAACCCAAAGCGGCACAGACTTACAGGGACAGGCATCCATGACCCAGCATCGAACGTGTCGGTGATCAGCGAGTGAATCCAGGCTGTAGCACTGGGCTAGCAGGACTCCGGTGAACCGGGCTGTAGCGGGCTAACAGGACTCCGGTATTCACCGCGTGACATTTCCCCGAAGGGACAGACACAGGAACGAAGAAGGACACATGCCGGCCAGCCTA
>NW_021184727.1:0-1043 GCF_002162155.2 Triticum dicoccoides
CAAAGTGCAATTTATCCACGTTGAAGAGTAAACTGATAACAAATAGCAAAATAAACTTTGGGGCATTTATTGAACAAGTGTTTGAGGTGCTTGCATTGTTTGGTGACCAAATAGTATCAAATGAGCTTCATATATAAAAAATACAACTTCTACTCAAACTATGCGTACATAACTTTGAGGACAAAATTTGATATATATATTTTGTATGTAAAGAGCTCCTCGGATGTCATTTGGCCACCAAATAAGCACCCTAAACAATTGGTCACAGCCAAGCCTGCAAATTCAAATTATTTAGCCATTTTTCGATTTGAGTGATTATCATTGGTGCAATGTAGGTGGAACGTCCCTTGGTCTAAAAAAACCACTCTCGCAATGGAAGTTAGGAAACACCCAACTCCTTCCTCACTACTGTTCAATGATTTTCCGTTCAAGGTGAACGGTCCAATCATTAATGACATCACTGGGAATGCCAGGAGCAACTCGAGGTCATCTGGGGACTCTTCAAGCTAGCCAGATTCCATGGAGGCATAAACAGTGAACCCACTTCCAGAAAACCACCGGACCTAACAAAGTGCTTGCATGTTGAAGAGATATAGGACAATGGGGTTGTGATGTCCACAAACCTAATGAAGCTTACATGGGCGAGCACAACTTCAACTTCAGAAAAATAAGAATGACCATAGAAGAAGGTGAAACATTTTAGAGTTTCATCTATCTATTCCTGCCTCGATAGTTATTGTCTTCTTGGTCAACTTTCGACAAGTGACTCTTGGTTGCGAGGCCTGGGAGGGGACCTACAATCTAATTAACCGCTAGGCAAAGAGGGAGAACAAACCGGTCTCTTTATTTCCACTTTGAATGGAAGCCCTTTTTTGGGAGTATTCCTGCTGGAAAAAGAAACCGTGCTGGTTTAAGAAACTAGAGGAGCGGGAAATATGACTTTTGATCTGGGAATTGCGGGTTTCTGAGGATAATGAATGACTTCCCACGGATCAATCCTACCTGGATATAATTTCAGTTTTCAAAGGTAGAATGAGGCATGC
>NW_021184728.1:0-1069 GCF_002162155.2 Triticum dicoccoides
TCTCACTAAATTATCAAGAAGTGTTCTCCCTGAGTATGCACCGTTGCCAAAGTTCGTCGTGCCCAGACACCACGTGATGATCGGGTGTGATAAGCTCTACGTCCATCTACAACGGGTGCAAGCCAGTTTTGCACACGCAGAATACTCAGGTTAAACTTGACGAGCCTAGCATATGCAGATATGGCCTCGGAACACGGAGACCGAAAGGTCGAGCGTGAATCATATAGTAGATATGATCAACATAACAATGTTCACCATTGAAAACTACTCCATCTCACGTGATGATCGGTCATGGTTTAGTTGATTTGGATCACGTAATCACTTAGAGGATTAGAGGGATGTCTATCTAAGTGGGAGTTCTTAAATAATATGATTAATTGAACTTAAATTTATCATGAACTTAGTACCTGATAGTATCTTGCTTGTTTATGTTGATTGTAGATAGATGGCTCGTGCTGTTGTTCCGTTGAGTTTTAATGCGTTCCTTGAGAAAGCAAAGTTGAAAGATGATGGTAGCAATTACACGGACTGGGTCCGTAACTTGAGGATTATCCTCATTGCTGCACAGAAAAATTACGTCCTGGAAGCACCGCTGGGTGCCAGGCCTACTGCTGGAGCAACACCAGATGTTATGAACGTCTGGCAGAGCAAAGCTGATGACTACTCAATAGTTCAGTGTGCCATGCTTTACGGCTTAGAATCGGGACTTCAACGACGTTTTGAACGTCATGGAGCATATGAGATGTTCCAGGAGTTGAAGTTAATATTTCAAGCAAATGCCCGAATTGAGAGATATGAAGTCTCCAATAAGTTCTATAGCTGCAAGATGGAGGAGAACAGTTCTGTCAGTGAGCATATACTCAAAATGTCTGGGTATAATAATCACTTGATTCAATTGGGAGTTAATCTTCCGGATGATTGCGTTATTGACAGAATTCTCCAATCACTGCCACCAAGCTACAAGAGCTTCGTGATGAACTATAATATGCAAGGGATGAACAAGACTATTCCCGAGCTCTTCGCAATGCTGAAAGCTGCGGAGGTAGAAATCAAGAAGGAGCATCAAGTG
>NW_021184729.1:0-906 GCF_002162155.2 Triticum dicoccoides
ATTAAGCAACGCCGAGGACGGCTTTATTTTCAAGAAGGGGAGGATGATGAGGACATGACTACCTTGGATATGACCAAAAATATTGCATATATGCATATTTGTCAGGTGATTTCTAGTGCAAACTATTCAATAATCTATTTATGTTATCCAGAACAAAAATACTTCACACACTTTTGTGTTTTGTCTAATTGCAGGTGTATGGGACATTTGTACAATCCACATATGAAGATAAGGAAGAAAGAGATGTTTATTTGCTGTCCAAAAAGTTCTCTCACGTCACTTTTGGCCCAAGAGAAGATAGAGTCCAAGTCTCTCACGTTCTGGATTCAGATTCGGACTGCACAGACATACCTGATTCAAAACGCACACAAGTTTTTCATACGGACTCCGAATTGGGTGATTCTTTTTTTGTTGGAAACTAGATTTCGTTCACTTTCCAGCCCAATTGGAATCACCTTCAAATTCGTCCGGAGCGTTGAGTTGTGGACGAAACAATCTGATGCTGCAGCAGAATCCGACTCAAACTACAAGTCCAAAGGTGTTACATCACCTCCACTTGGGCCCATTGGCCTTGTACGACCTAGATTTAGTTTTAGGCTGCCTTGGGACGTCCTCCCACCTCCTTGGCCGCCACCCCTTGCTCCTATATAAGTAGATCCATCTAGTAGCTTTTCCTTGGGATTTGTTTAGTTAAAAGTTAGCCAACGCAACTTCGTGTACTTCGTTTGTGTCCAACGACCAGACCAAGACCGCTTACGGATCCCCACCATTATCAATACCTCATATATATTTGCAATATTCAGATTGCTTTATCATATTCTTGCTCGTTCTTCGATTGCTTGCAGGAATAGACCTTCGTGGTCAGGCTGACCGTGCTTCCGGCATCGTCAGTAACCTCAGGAGATT
>NW_021184730.1:0-1505 GCF_002162155.2 Triticum dicoccoides
CCGACATGATAGTGAGCTCCGCAGCAACCTCGCTTTCCTCCTTGCCGAGTCACGTGACCAGGAGAGACCCTAAGCGACGCCATCGCCGTCTTCTCCACCACTGGTCACCGGACCTTCCCGTCGTCGATTCGCCGGCTCCAGGGCGCCCCCGAGCATGCTGACCTACTACTCTGCCTCCCTGTGAGCTCACGAATATTTCCCCTCTAGCGCCGATATCATTTTCGTCCTCTAACCCGCCTAGCCTTCGTGGCCATGAGCTTGTTGCCGCCGGCCATGGAGCCGCCGTGGCCACAGATGCCTTAGCTCGCATCTGAGCACGCCCTCGGGGTCGAGATGTTCCTAGGAGCCAAAATCTCCCATCGGTTCGTCCGTAGCTGCACCATAGCATCGTCTTCGGCGATGCCCGAGCTCCTGCCGCTGCCTCGCTCGCCGCAGTTGCAGCTACCGGCCACCCCAGCCGCGGCCACAGCCATCGCTGGACGCGCCACGTCGCGGATGTTCCAACGAGACCAGCCGCGCGTCCTCCCGTCGCCGGAGTTGGCCGGACGGGCAACCCCGCCGTGTCCCGATTAGCGCCGGCGGCTAACCGCCGTTTTGGATGACGTGGACACGTCATTAGGGGCTAATGCGCCACTAATTAACCCCACAGTCACTGACACTGGACCCCACTGGGTAGCTAACCACCGATTTAAAAAATAAACCCTTTCGGTTAAAGCCGCAGTCAATGACAAGCGGGCCCCACTGGTCAGGTTTGACCTGGACCGACCCAGCTGACCTGCTGACGTCGCAGTGACATAGTGCTGACCCAATAATACACTTTCTTGATTAAAATAAACCAGGAAATTCCAGAAAATAGTATAAACTTTTAAAAATCATAGAAATTCAATTGTAACTCCAAATGAAATAAGTTATATATGAAAAATTATCAGAAAAATTCAAGGATTCTGTTTATGGCATTTTCATGCATGTTTGAGCAAGTTAACCTCACTGTTTAGGATGAAACATGATTAGGGCAAATTTGAAAATAGGTTTGGAGTTGGAATTTGATGTAGTTTTGAATTCCACTTCAATTGAAATGACTTTCTGTTGCATTAGCCCAAATCACAGCATATTGCGATGTCATGATCATGCATCATATTGTTGCATTGCATTGATTGTGTTTCCTCTCCATTGCCGGTATTTGTTCCCCCTCGGTAGACGTATGTTTCGACGATGTGATCAATGACACTGATGAAGAGCTATATCATCTTTAGAAGTGCCAGGCAAGCAAAACCCCCTTGTTCATTCCGATACAATCCCACTCTCTCGCTCCTGCTCTCTTTTACTGCATTAGGACAACAACGATTCAACTGTTACATGCTGCGGTAGTTGAACCCCTTTCCTCTGCATGACCTGTCATTGCCACAGTAAATAGATGAAACCCACTAGCATGAGTTGGAATTGTTTGAGCCCTGATGTGCCTACTCATTCGTGCTTGTTGTCATGCCTGCTACTGCTTAGAGTTG
>NW_021184731.1:0-1090 GCF_002162155.2 Triticum dicoccoides
AGCCCCCTCGTCAGAATCACTTGCGGGTACTCAATGAGCTGACCCGACTTTAGTCACCATCTGTATAGTATGTATGTAAGTATAGTATATACCCGTGATCACCTCCCGAGTGATCACGGCCCAATAGTATAGCAAGGCAGACTGACAAGAATGTAGGGCCAATGATGTTAAACTAGCATCCTATACTAAGCATTTAGGATTGCAGGTAAGGTATCAACAGATGTAGCGACAATGTCAGGCTATGCATCAGAATAGGATTAACGAAAGCAGTAACATGCTACACTACTCTAATGCAAGCAGTATAGAGGAGAATAGGCGATATCTGGTGATCAAAGGGGGGGCTTGCCTGGTTGCTCAGACAAGGAGGGGTCGTCGGTGACGTAGTCGTACTCGGTGGCATCAGCGTCGGCCTCGTAGTCTACCGGAGATAAGAGGGGGAAGAAACAATGAATACAATGCAAACATAAACACGACGATGCGTGACGTGACAATGAGCGGTGCTAGGTGTGCCCTAACGTGGTATGAGGTGGTACCGGTTAAGGGGGGAAACATCCGGGAAAATATCCCCGGTGTTTCGTGTTTCCGGGCAGAGGAGCCGGAGGGGGAAAGTTGCGAGTTCGATAGGTTAGGGGTGTGTGGCGGACGAACGGACTGCGTATCCGGAATCGTCTCGTCGTTCTGAGCAACTTTCCTGTACAAAGTTTTTCGATCCGAGCTACGGTTTACCTTATATTAATTTTAAAAGCTTTAAATCATTTTTAGGATTTATTTAATTAATTTAATCAACATTATTCAGAATAGTGTCTGCTGACGTCATCATGATGTCAGCATGACGTCAGCAGTTGACTTGGTCAACCTGACAGGTGGGTCCCACCTGTTAGGGATTGTTTAGCTAATTAACAATTAGGGTAACTATTTATTAGGTTAATTAATCTTAATTAGTTAAACTAAACAAGATTAGATAAGTTAATTAATTAGTTAATTAATTAAATTAATTAATTAATTAATTTTATTATTAATTTATTTATTATATATATATATATATTAATTCTTTTTTTTTTAATCGTTCTGGGGCTGGGGCCCCGTTTGG
>NW_021184732.1:0-1003 GCF_002162155.2 Triticum dicoccoides
CGAATATCAGTATGTCATCAACATACAAGCACAGTATAACTCCTTCGCCCCCACCATGGCGATAGTATACACATTTGTCAGCCTCATTAACAACGAAACCAACAGATGTCAGAGTTGTATTAAACTTATCATGCCATTGCTTAGGTGCTTGTTTCAGGCCATATAAAGATTTTATCAACCTACACACCTTTCTTTCCTGACCATCTATCACAAAGCCATCAGGCTGTTGCATGTAGATTTCCTCCTTTAGCTCTCCATTTAGAAAAGCCGTCTTAACATCCATCTGATGGACGAGAAGACCATGTGAGGCCGCCAACGAGAGTAATACTCGAATGGTGGTCAGTCTAGCCACAGGTGAATAAGTATCAAAGAAATCTTCCTCTTCTTGCTGGTCATAGCCCTTGGCCACAAGCCTAGCCTTGTACTTTTCAATCATACCATCGGGCCTAAGCTTCTTTTTGAACACCCACTTACATCCCAGTGGTTTGCAACCATAGGGACGGTCAGTGATCTCCCATGTCCCGTTAGCCATGATGGAATCCATCTCGCTACGGACCGCATCCTTCCAGTAATCAGCTTCTGGAGAGGCATACGCTTCTGAAATAGAAGTGGGAGTATCATCCACGAGGTACACGAAGAAATCATCACCAAAGGTCTTTGCAGTCCTTTGTCTCTTGCCCCTACCAAGGGTTTCCTCGTCATCCTCCTCGGGATTTTCATCATGTGTTTGTTCATAATATTCCATAGGGATGGCAGGTTCAGGAGTCTCCTCAGATTCCTGTCTAGAAGTGCTTTGCATATCTCTCATAGGAAAAATATCCTCAAAGAATGTAGCATCCTTAGACTCCATAATTGTACCGATCTTCTGGTCAGGTACCTCAGATTTCACTACTAGAAATCTATAGCCAACGCTGTTCTTAGCGTAGCCCAAATTAATGCAGTCCACGGTCTTATGTCCAAGCTTACGCTTTTTGGGGATCGGCACGTTGACTTTCGCCAAACA
>NW_021184733.1:0-1591 GCF_002162155.2 Triticum dicoccoides
TGTAATCATCAAGGTGAACGTAGAGGAATCACCCTCGAGGTTCACACTTGAGGGTTTGCACGACAGAGTCGTATCGGAAGTGGTTAAAGAGGAAATCACCCTCGATGACCACGACCGAATAGCTACACTACAGGGTTAACATCAGAAGTGTTGTAGAGGTCTCACCCTCGGCACTCGATAGTATCCCAGTAGTGTCGAGCAACTAAGGGGAAAGTGATGTGCGGTGCCGGGGCCTGGTCTTCGATCCCGTTGATCGGGTCTTCAATGATGAAGCAGGGGCAACAAGGACAAGGTGGGGGTCACTGATGGATCACTAACCAACCTATACTAAGCAGTTTTAGGATAAGCCGGTAAGGTAACAATAAGCAGGTTACAAAAGGAGGCTATGCATCAGAATAGGAGCAAACAATAACAATAGCAAAATCTAATGCAAGCATGAGAGAATGGAATGAGCGATATCGGGATGATCAAAGGGGGGGCTTGCCTGGTTGCTCTGGCAAGGAGGGGTCGTTGTCGACGACGTAGTCGATAACAGGAGCGGCATCGGTCTCGGGGTCTACCGGGGAGAAGAGGGGAAAGAAACAGTAAATATAAAGCAAACATAGCATAACAGGACAACAGGCAGAGCTAGACGTGTTCTAACGTGGTGCTACACGATATCGGCGAGGGGGGAAGTCAACCGGGAATGTTTTCCCGGTTCCGGACCTGTGTCAGACAGATGACCGGAGAGGAAAAGTTTCATGTTCAGATAGTTACAGGCATCTGACAGGTAAACGGACCGCGCATTCGGATTCGTCTCGTCGTTCTGAGCAACTTTCATGTACAAAGTTTTTCCATCCGAGTTACGGATTATTTGATATTAATTTTTAAAGATTTAAACAATTTCTGGAATTACTTTTAGTTCAAAAAAAAAACAGGTTAAAAGCTAGGTGCACCCAGATCTGTGCACACAAAAGTATACCAGAGGATGACTTGTGGGTCCAGGGGGTCCCAGTTGACTAGTCAATGCTTGACTAGTCAACAGGGGGTGGGGCCCCCTGTCATTGTCTGCCTATTGGACTAACATGATTAGTTTATACTAATTAAGTAGTTAATAGGTTAATTAACATGATTAATTAGGTTAATCAATTAATTAATTTAATTATTATTATTTATTTATTTTTACAAATACATTTTTCGGTTCGTTTAACTTTCTCAAAGTTTTGGGGGCAGGCCCCACGTCCAGTAGCACGACGAGGGCGCTGGATCAGGGCGTAGCCAGCAGGCTGGGCCGCGGCGAGGCCGGCCGGCCGGAGCTGTGCCCGTCAACGGCAGTGGGTGGCGCGTGCGAGGTGAGGGACGGCCGGAGCCGCAAACGCGCGTGGGCAGAGAAGGGCGCGTCGGGTGGGAGCGAGGGCGCGGTCAGGGGCGCACGACGCGCGCGTGAGAGCGCCTGGGTGGAGTGACAGGGGCACGGTGAGCGCGCCGGGGAGGGAGGCGATGCGCGGGCGCGCGCGTCGGGCGTGGCCGGCGCGACACGAGCGCAGCCAGGCCATGGCCATGGTGGGGGGAGCCGCGGGATGCGGTGGCTGCTTCAGGGAGAGAGGAGGAC
>NW_021184734.1:0-617 GCF_002162155.2 Triticum dicoccoides
GCCTCGTAGGACTAGCGAAGGGGTCCCAGCCAGAAATGCCCTGAAACCTGGCGGTCCGAAGCTCGTCTCTTCCGTCAGACCAGTGGCGCCGCATGGCACAGCTCCAACGGGCCGCGTAGCGCCTAGCACGGCTATTTAAGTCAACCAGCAGCACCAAAACCCTATCACCCATCCACATTTTCCTCCTCCTGTCTGTCGCCGCCGCTGCCACTTTTCACTCTACCCGTCCACCTAGTAGCCATGCCCCCACGCCGCCGGGTGAGGAGCGATCCGTTTCTGATGCCAGAGCGCCGGCTCGAGTTCCTTGAGCAGATCCTGGCTAGACGGGAAGCTTGGATCGCCGTGAGGCTACCTCCGCATGTAGTGGATCCAGAGGAGGGGTTGGAGGAGGAGGAGGAGGAACATGTGGAGGAGGAGGAGGAGGATCCGGAGGAGGAGTATGTGGGGGACGCTGGCGACGCAGATCTATAGGCGGAGCAGCAGGCCATCCTCGATTCCCTCTGGTCAGAGTCGGCTGCAGAGGCCAGACACCGTCGCCGACAGGAGATGGAGGCGCAGCAGGCCGTGGAGGAGGCGGAGATGCTCGCCTACATGGATGAGGTCGAGGAGGAGGAGGA
>NW_021184735.1:0-1081 GCF_002162155.2 Triticum dicoccoides
GGTATTGGGATACCGACGATCGAGTCTCGGGCAAGTAACGTACCGATTGACAAAGGGAATTGCATACAGGGTTTGATCGAATCCTCGACATCATGGTTCATCCGATGACAACATCGAGGAGCATGTGGGAGCCATCATGGGTATCCAGATCCCGCTGATGGTTATTGACTGAGAGCGTCTCGGTCATGTCTGCATGTCTCCCGAACCCGTAGGGTCTACACACTTAAGGTTCGGTGACGCTAGGGTTATGAAGATATGGATATGCAGAAACCCGAATGTTGTTCGGAGTCCCGGATGAGATCCCGGACGTCACGAGGAGTTCCGGAATGGTCCGGAGGTAAAGAATTATATATAGGAAGTGCTATTTCGGGCATCGGGACAAGTTTCGTGGTTATCGGTATTGTACCGGGACCACCGGAAGGGTCCCGGGGGTCCACCGGGTGGGGCCACCTGTCCCGGGGGGCCACATGGGCTGTAGGGGGTGCGCCTTGGCCATCATGGGCCAAGGGCACCAGCCCCTATAAGCCCATGCGCCTAGGGTTTCCCCCTAGGAGGAGTCCTAGTGGTGGAAGGCACCCCTAGGTGCCTTGGGGGGGAGGGAAACCTCCCCTAGGCCGCCGCCCCCCTAGTAGATCTCATCTACTAGGGCCGGCGCCCCCCCTGGCACCCCTATATATAGTGGGGGAGAGGAGGGACTTCATACACCAGCCCCTGGCGCCTCCACCTCCCCCCGTTACGTCTCTCCCTCGTAGTCTCGGCGAAGCCCTGCTGCTGTGACGCCCTGCATCCACCACCACGCCGTCGTGCTGCTGGATCTTCATCAACCTCTCCTCCCCCCTTGCTGGATCAAGAAGGAGGAGACGTCTCCCGTCCCGTACGTGTGTTGAACGCGGAGGTGTCGTCCGTTCGGCGCTGGTCATCGGTGATTTGGATCACGTCGAGTACGACTACATCATCACCTTGCAAGCTTCCGCACGCGATCTACAAGTGGTATGTAGATGCAAACTCTCTCCCTAGACTCGTTGCTTAGATGAACTCATAGATGGATCTTGGTGAAACCGTAGGAAAAATTTTAATTTTC
>NW_021184736.1:0-770 GCF_002162155.2 Triticum dicoccoides
GAAAATTTGGGAGAAGAATATTTTACAATGCCCCCCTGAGGTATAGACCGATGTTTTAACCAGTCAGTCTAGAGGGAATTATAAATTAATAAAAAATTCAAAAAAATATAAAACATTGGAAACCCACTTTTCTTTGTGCAATAGATCATGTGTGCCAAAGTTGAGGTCATTTGGAGGTGGTCGAAAAAATGACCGCATTCCGGAGGGGCCATTTGGTCTAACTTAAGCCAGTTTTTGAACAAATGTGATTTTTCCCACCACCTCCAAATCACACAAACTTTCTTGAACATGGTGACTTACATGTGCCAATCATGGCTATGAAAGAAAATTTGGAAAAAGAATATTTTAGAATGCCCCCCTGAGGTATAGACTGATGTTTTGACCAGTCCGTCTAGAGGGCATTATAAATTTATAAAAAAATTCAAATAAATATAAAACCTTGGAAACCCACCTTTGTTTCTGCAATAGATCATGTGTGCCAAAGTTTAGGTCATTTGGAGGTGGTCGAAAAAATGACCGCATTCTGGAGGGGCCATTTGGTCTAACTTAAGCCATTTTTGAACAAATGTGATTTTTCCCACCACCTCCAAGTCACACAAACTTTCTTGAACGTGGTGACCCACATGTGCCAATCATGGCTATGAAAGAAAATTTGGAAAAATAATATTTTACAATGTCCCCCTGAGGTATAGACCGATGTTTTGACAAGTCAGTCTAGAGGGCATTATAAATTAATTAAAAATTTTAAAAAATATAAAAAAGTGGAAACC
>NW_021184737.1:0-1043 GCF_002162155.2 Triticum dicoccoides
CCCGGTAAGAGAGGCTACTAAAGATAAACAACTAGATAGTCAGATCCCACACATACCAAGCATTTCAATCATACACACAATATGCTCGATATGTGCAAATACAACGAAGCATCACAACATGACTCTACGACACAAGTACTTTATTTAAGGCTCAGGGAGCCATACATAACATACACAAAGGTACGGGTCTCACGACCCAACACTCAAGTCATACAGTCATACAAACCAGCAGCGGAAGTACATTGTCTGAGTACAGACAACTAGTAAAATAAAAGAGGCTTGGAAAGCCTAGCTATACTACGTGGTCCTTCACAAGCTCAGGGTCACCACCTGGGTCTTTAGCCTACTCGTTGATGTCAACGTCTACATAGAACCCATCAGAAGGGGTTGCAGCGTCTTCTGTAAAAATGTAGATTATAGCAACATGAGTACAAAGGTACTCAACAAGACTTATACCAGATCCTACAAACATGCTTAGTATCAAGAAGGGTTGGTGGAGTTATTGCAGCAAGCCAGCTTTGACTCTTGGCTAGGCTATCCTACGATACTCCAACTTGAAATGGTTTTGCGCACACGAGTCCACTACTCACCACTTCAATACACTACCGAGGATCCACCTCTGTCTTCCTACGGAAGAGCCATCCTCGGCACTCACACTTATCTTGAGGCTTTTAGTAGTTTCCATTTACTTGTCTATGAACTGTATAGGCAACCAAGTAGTCCTTTACCGCGGACGCGGCTATTCGAATAGATTATGATAACCCTGCAGGGGTGTACTTCTTCATACATGTTTCCACCACTTAGCGTCTGCACACGACATGTGCTCGGCAGACTTCAAGCGAAAGCCGACGTGGGTGTAGACCACGACCTACCTAAACACTTAAGCCTCTAGTCCAGGTTTATCGCCTATTCAGGTTCCATTCGCAGGGAGTCCGGCCGAGGTTTCCCATACGGCCCCGAACGATGTGAACAGGGTTCCCGAGATACCTAACGGGTATTCGGTACACCCGGCCACGTACCTACCGCATCACAGCCCACCCCTA
>NW_021184738.1:0-1439 GCF_002162155.2 Triticum dicoccoides
GAGTTCCTACGTGCGTAGACCGCACATGCACAAGCGTGCCCGTGGGGAAGGATGTGCTCTCTTGTGGCACACACCGCTCGTCCGGCTAACGAGTGTGACTTAATGTTTGGCCTTCTGCGGAGAAAAATCTTCCAAGACCAGACCATCACAAAACAGTTTCAAATAGCAAACTACGATAAATAATTAAATATACAAAGTCTTACAAGACTGGACTGGCCGATGTGGGACAGTAGTACGTGTGGTTGGGGCAGCTACACCGTGCGTCACCTTATGGCTAAGGAGCGTGACTTCCTTTGGCCTTCTGTGAAAGAAACTCGTATAGAGAATGGACTAACGACCGTGACTTATTCTGTGACCTTTGGCCTATTGCAGAGATAATTCTTTCGTTCGTACTATTATAGAGAGAAGAATGATGGAATTGTTTTTATATTGCTTAAGCCTCGTGGGCATATATATACAAGTAGATGATCAATTTGAAGTACAAGATAAGGTAGAAATAAATCCTAATCTATTCTATACTTCCTCCTAATCACGATGCTTAACATCCACCCGCAGTCATAACCGTAGCCACCCAAACATTGACACTAGACCGTTCCGGTGCCTAGACCGTTCCCTTGGTGATCATGTGTCTGGCCTAGTATGTGTCATGTCTATTTTGGCATACTCCACGATGCATTTATATATTTGGCAATGGATTATACGTGTTCGACTCAAACATCTAATCTTTCACATACTCCAAGTCCAATTGTCACACTGTAGCCCTATACACTTATCCGGCAGAATACGAACTGTCGTTTTTCTAGGCCCAGGCCTGCAGGGCACAAGGTGTACAACCAAAGAGGCTCGACATGTCGAGATGTAGATTGTCATCGATTTTAGAGTTACTGCAAACTTTAGGCCAAAGTCCAGTCCTCACTACCCCGTCACCCGCGCCTTATTGGTAGTCTTTTTAACGGCATTCTTTACTCTTTTTTTGGGAAATTTTCTATCTATTCATTTTCAATCAATCATGGCAGTACATCGAACATCAGAAATACTAAAATTACATCCATATTCATAGACCACATAGCGATGACTACAAGCCGAAGGCACGCCGTTGCCGTCGCCCCTCCCTAATACGGATTAATTGTCCACTGTGCCGATCTGACGATCTAGATTTAGTTGTACTAATACATGATCGTAGCAGATTGGGCATATCTTAGTTAGAGGGGTCATCTCATAAAACGGCCGGCTTTACATTACCATTTGCCACAAAATACACATTTACTTTGACATGTATATTATACCCCGCTCTACTTTGCCCATTTGATAAGAATTTCATGTTTCAGCCTTTTATATGTTAAAAACATTTACCCAAGGAAAAAAAAGAAAGAGAAGAAAAGAGGAAAAAAAGAGAGGAAAGAAACAAAGAAATGCTCCCTCCGTCCCAAAATAAGTGT
>NW_021184739.1:0-1694 GCF_002162155.2 Triticum dicoccoides
GAACTCACAATGGCATCAACGTCCTGCAGTGCTCCCCTGTCTTTGCCAAGCTTGTTGAAGGTCATTCTCCTTTGGTGAACTTCGAGGTCAATGAGCGGCACTACAACAAGGGGTACTACCTAGCTGATGGCATCTATCCGAGATGGTCTACATTTGTGAAGACTTTCTCAAACCCTGTGCTAGGAGGCAAGAACTCCCACTTTGCGAAGCTTCAGGAGGCTTGCAGGAAGGATGTCGAGCGGGCATTTGGTGTGCTTCAATCTCGATTTGCTATTGTCCGGTATCCTGCTCAGACCTGGTCGAAAGATCAAATGTGAGAGATCATGACTTGTTGTGTCATCTTGCACAACATGATCATTGAGAGCAAGCAGGAAGAGCCAATGTTTGGCACTGAACTAAATTACAGGCAGGATCTGCTTGCGCAAGTTGATCATCAGCTACCGGCAACCTGGATTGCCTTCCTCAATATGCGTCAGGAGATCCGAGACTCACAGGTGCATCAACAACTGCAACACGATCTGATGGAGCACCTATGAAGGCTCAAGGGCAACGCCTAGCTCGACATGTGATGAAATAAGAGTTTTTATTTATTGAGCTTAATTTGTATTGAATTATTTGTTGTTGAACTATTTGATTTCTATTGATTTTCGATAATGAACTATGTGATAAAAAATTACTTGTGTTGAATTTGCGCCCAACCATGGCGAACAATGGCCGATTTGCGTCGATATCGGGCCAATTTATGCTAAAACTGGACCAAAAAGCGGGCGCTTTGTGAAACAGATGGGACGATATCGGCGCCTGAGGGTGACCTGGGGGCGGCGAATGGGAAACGCAATCACCCCCAATGCTTATTTTTGCGCCGGCTCGCCCCCAGACGGCGATTTTCAGCCGGGGGTGGGGGGAGGGGGGGCTGAAGTTGCTCTAAGCATCCACGGGTGGTAGGTCTATCGGTTATACACATGACGTGCACGAACGTACGTCCGAGAAAAACAAGACAGGAGCTGCTGTGTGCCAATCTAAAGGTTTACTATTTGACCACAACAGCTGTGGCCATCGCTAGTTTAGCGTGTTTTTTATGAGGCATGACATTATTTTTTTTGAGAGATTTCAGTTGGTTGCGACATCCCTGTCCTCCATAGCTTTTCGGGGAGGTGCAGATCCAATAAACCCGCTGCAGGAAGAAGCTGCCCCATGAAACATTCATTGGACACGATGGGGAAAGGTCAAGGTCGGCGAGGACAAATGTTACTAGATCCTTTGCCACTGGGCTCAATGTTATGCGCATTGTTAAGCTATGTCCATAAAATATACTTAAGTTTTATTGTTCAGTCCGTAAATCAAGATTCTAGCTATGAATTTCTGTCACTGCGTAGCAATGCTAGCCAAAACATTCATAACACCGGTGTGTGCTGGGAGACGGATCTCGAATTTCTTTTTGGAAGGATTGGTGGCTGGATTGTGGAAGACTTCAGTTCTCCTTCCCAGTGCACTTTTCCTTTGCCCAAAACACGAGTTGCTCTGTTGCATTACAGTTCACTGATGGACTTTGGGATATAAAGCTACATCCGAATCTGACTGCCACAGCCAACAGGGGACTGCAAGCTCTAATTGATATTTTGGCCAATATATAACCTGTGGAGAACCATGCAGATCTGCAAAGGCCAATCTGTCTGTATGACAAACCAACAACA
>NW_021184740.1:0-1006 GCF_002162155.2 Triticum dicoccoides
AAGCGCACCTTGGGGTTCGACAACCATGGAAATCGCCTTGGGACCCCAAACCAGTGAGTAATAGTCCACGAAATGGGCAAAAATCAGCCAAAATTGCGAGTGTTGGCACCCCGGGGTTTGACAACCATGGAAATCGCTTCGAGACCCCAATATTGAGTAATAGTCCACGAAACGGGTCAGAATCGACAAAAACAGCGAGTGTTGATGACCGACACGTAAACGCACCCCGTGGTTCGTCAATCATGGAAATCACTCCAGGACCACAAAACAGTGAGTAATAGTCCATGAAACGGGCCAGTATCAGCCAGAACTACGAGTGTTGATGACCGACACGTAAACGCACCCCGGGGTTCGTTAGTTGTGGAAATCACTTCGGGACCCGAAAACGGTGAGTAATATTCCAGGAAACGGACCAGAATTGGCAACATTTGTGAGTGTTGACGACTGACCAGTAAACGCACCCCAGGGTTCGACAACCATGGAAATCGCTTTGGGACCCCAAAAGTGAGTAATAGTCCATGATACGGGTCAGCATGGACAAAAACCGCGTGTGTGGATGACCGACACATAAGCGCACCTTGGGGTTCGACAATCATGGAAATCGGTTTGGAACCCCAAAACGGTGAGTAATAGTCCACGAAACATGTCAGAATCGACAAAAAGCGTGAGTGTTGATGATCGACACGTAACGCATCCCAGGGTTCGTTAATTGTGGAAATCACCCCTGGACCCCAAAACAGTGAGTAATAGTCCACGAAACAGGCCAGAATCAGCCAAAACTGCGAGTGTTCATGACCGACACGTAATCGCACCTTGGGGTTCAACAACTATGAAAATCGCTTCGGGACCCCAAAACGGTGAGTAATAGTCCATGAAACGGGACAGAATTGGCCAATACTGTGAGTGTCGATGATGGACATGTAAATGCACCCCGAGGATCGTCAATCATGGAAATCGCTTTGGGACCCCAAAACGCTGAGTAATAGTGCACGAAGTGGACCAGAAT
>NW_021184741.1:0-637 GCF_002162155.2 Triticum dicoccoides
GGGCATTAGTCCCGGTTGGTGCCACCAACCGGGACCAAAGGCCCCCCTTAGTCCCGGTTGTTGGCACCAACCGGGACCAAAGGCCTTGTGCTGCCCCGCGCCAAATGTTTAGTCCCACCTCGCTAGTTGAGAGGGAGCCGCACCAGTTTATAAGGTGCGGTGCGGCTCCCCTCTCGAGCTCCTCTACAAAGCAGGCTTTCGGGCCTAACTCTGCCATCTGTGCATGTGGGCCTACTAGGCCTTCCACAGGCCTGAATCCTGGCCCATAGGGTTTCTAGTCGTATTCAGGCAGTGGGGGCCCAGTAGGTGGCATTTTTTTGTTTTTTTGTTTTATTTGTTGCTTTATTTAGTTTATTTTGGTTTTGGTTTATTTTTCTGTTAGTGCCATTAGTTTTCAAATCTGAAAACTCTTTTTTTGTTTTCTTTGTTGCTTTATTTATTTTATTTTGTTTCTACTTACAACAAAATACTTATTGTTGCTATTTTTATTTTTTTTCCAGTTTTTTGTTCTGTTTTCTGCATTATTTAGTTTTTGTTGTTTTTTTCTTTATTTTTTAATTCTTTTTGCTTTTAGTTTTAGAAAAATTATAAACTTTCTGTTAGTGCCATTAGTTTTCAAATCCGAAAACTCTTTTTT
>NW_021184742.1:0-1255 GCF_002162155.2 Triticum dicoccoides
GGGCCTTAAGGCTAGAGCTCTTCAACACCCGTGCTGACCACTGGGCCACTTTGACTCGGTTCGCACCGGCGGTGCAAGCTGGATTCTCAGATATGCGCGATCTCTATCCTGTGAGATCTGCTCTGCCAGACGTGATGGTTTGGCGTGATGTAGGAGGCATCACCCCACCTCGCGGTCCCCGCAGGCCACCGTCTGTTGGTCCAAGGCCTCATCCTAGCCCCTATGGTCCACAAGCTCCGCGAGACCGTCTGTTTCCAGATGATCATGTTGAGCTCCCAGGCTATGGAGGTGACTTCTACGAGGACTACTACGGATCGGTCTGAGTTAGTGGTAGTATCACTAGTTCGCACTAGCTGTGTCGTCTATCGTCCCGCGTGACTCGTGGGATATGACCTAGTTTGTACTCCTTCCGGAGGTGTAGAAAAATAATGTATAGGAGCTTGGAATGCCTTCGATGAGATGTAATCCTCTTTTCACCGTAATAGTACTTTGTTTGGTCTTGTACTAAACCCTGTATGGTGTGTATGACGATGGAATAAAAGAAGCAGTTTCTGTATCTACCATGTCATACGGATGGTCATCTTGCATTCCGAGTTATTTCTTACATTATGAATCCTATGTCGGAATTTTACCATCCTGACTAAATCATTGTCTTGTTTACCTAGGATGGTCAACACGCGCGCTAACCCTGCTTCTCAAGAGCAGGCCGAAGGCAGTGAAGCCAGGGATGTAAATCTGCCTCATCCTCCTTCACTAGCCGAGGTTATGATGGAAGCTGAGAGAAACAAGCGGGAGACAAACCGTTTGTTGGAGCGTATTGAACAGAATACAGCACACCATCAGAGGGCTAACGTGGTGTCACTCAGTGATTTTATCAAATTGCATCCACCCACGTTCCACCACTCCGTCGAGCCTCTCGACGCTGATGACTGGCTTCACAGTATCTCTCATAAACTGCGTTCCGCGCTGGTAGCGGAGGCTGACAAGGTCACCTTTGCTGCATATCATCTTGAAGGCCCCGCCAGTCTATGGTGGGAGAATTATGGAGCTATGCGCCCAGCGGGCCATGTCACTACTTGGGCTGAATTCAGCGAGGCTTTCCGTGAACATCACATTCCGGAGGGTCTCATGGACCGTAAACGTGAAGAATTTTGCAGTTTCACCCAAGGCCGACTTTCTGTGGATGCCTATAGCAGGGAGTTTGGTAATCTCGCCCGATATGCAACTGAGGAAGTGTCTACTGACGCCAAGAAGC
>NW_021184743.1:0-1375 GCF_002162155.2 Triticum dicoccoides
ACACTCCAATTCATTCCCAATGAACCAGACCTGACACAACTCTAAGCAATAGCAGGCATAGCATGGTAGGAACACAACAATGGCTTCAATCAACTCCTACACATGCTAGTGGGTTTCAACTATTTACTGTGGCAATGACAGGTCATGCAGAGGAATGGGTTCAACTACCGCAGCACAAAGTAGCAGATGAATCGTTGTTGTCCTAATGCAATAACTGAGAGCAGGAGCGAGAGAGTAGGGTTTTATCGAAATGAACAAGGGGGGTTTGCTTGCCTGGTAAAACAACAAGGGAGGCACTGCTTCACAGACAGGTACTCTGGAACGTCTCCGGAGCAGGACCTATCGAGAAGGAACGGTGCCGGCAATCAAAACACAATCATATGCAACAATATGATGCATGAACATGGCATGTAGATGTGATGCTGTTTGAGCTAATGCATCTAGTAAACATTTGGTTTGAAGTCCATTTGAACCAAAGGTTCAAATGCATTTCTAAATTAAGTCTCTTATATATGCCCTAATGTGTTTTCCCATATTCAGCATGTATAAGTTGGTTTTTCATGCATGAAACTAGTACAGATGGAAAGATTGCATTTTTCTGATAATTTTTCATATATAAATTATTTCAATCTGAGCTATGGTTGAATTTCTATGAATTTTTGAAGTTTAAATCATTTTCTGGATTTTCTGAATTATTTTAATTCCAGAAAATATATAATTGCGTCAGCATGACGTCAGCACGACGTCAGCGGTCAACTGGGCTGGTCCGGGTCAAACCTGACGTGTGGGACCCACACGTCAGTGACAGGGGGTTAACAGGGGTTAATTTAATTTAATTAAAAGGTTAGGGGGGGTTCGGGCCCACTGGTCAGCGTCAAGGGGGGGTTAGTTAACGGTGATTAGCACTAAGCTAATCACCTGACGGCCGGCCCCACCTGGCAGGGCTCAGGCGACGGGGGCTCGTCGCCGTCGACCTCTGGACGCGGCGGAGTCCGCGCCACAGGCCACGGGGACGGCGTCTGAGAGCACCGGGGCGTAGCCCGGGCTCTCGCGCATCTGGTGGGACAGGTGGGAGGAGCGGGGACGGCCGGAGCTCGCCGGAGCAAGGCTCGCGGCGGCGGCCGGGGTTCGGGCGCGAGCGGGATCGGGCTGCGGGGCACGGGGAGGCCACCTGAGGGGCCCGGCGGCACCCTCGTGGCACCAGGAACGCGGAGGGAGGCTTGGTTTGGGCGGAGGCGGGCCGAGACGGCGGCGGCGACATGGACGGCGGCGAGAGGCTTCGGCCGTGGTGGGGAACGGTGCTACGGCGTGGATACGAGGGGGAGAAGAAAGGGGAACGGCGGCGGAGCTCACCGCGATCACGCAGAGCAGCACA
>NW_021184744.1:0-1006 GCF_002162155.2 Triticum dicoccoides
GGAGCCCCGTCGCCACCGACGCCGTTCGCCGCGGCCACAACCACCGCCTCGCCTCCCCGACGCCTCCCAAAGCTCCGCCGGTCCTCCCTCTTCCTCCTCACCAAGACAGAAGGCGCCGGAAGCCCTGGATGGGGCCAGCTTCGCCGTTCCCCTCCTCGGCCACCGCGGATCGCCGCCGTCAAATTCGTCCCCGTCCGGCCTCCCTCAAGCTCGCCGTCCACCTCTACAGGGTCTACGTGAGCTCTCCGTCCGTTTCCCCCTCTCTGTTTCGTCGTTCGCACGCCGTAGCTAGGTTATCCACCAAGACCGAAACCCCATCGCCGTCGGCCATGGCGCCGCCGTGGCCAGGGCCACCGCAGCCCGCGCCTGAGCACGTCACCGTGCTCGGTGAACCCCCAGGAGCACGTAGCCCTCCTCGTTTACTCCTCTAGTGCGCCGTAGCTTCGCCACCGTTCGCGCCCGAACTCCGGCCACCGCGGAAGTGCTCGCCGCCGTGGTCTCCGGCCACCCCGCGGCCCCTCGTGCAGCCAGCTAGGTGCGGCCGTGTACGGGCTACCTTCTGGTGGCCTTCGCGCGTCCAGCCGCCGCCCGTAGCGCAACCCCAGTGAACATCCGCCGCGTTTCGGGTCGCCGCCGGCCGAACTCCGGTGGCCAGTGACGTGGCACTGTCATTAGCCACTAATGACGCACTAACCAACCCCCTAGGCCACTGACTGTGGGCCCCACCCCTGGTCAAACCCCAGTCAGCGCTGGGTTTGACCGGGATTAGGTCCTGTGTCACTGACGTGTGGCCCCCACACGTCAGGTTTGACCCGAGCCAGCCCAGTTGAATATGCTGACGTCACAGTGACGTGGTGCTGACGTCATAATTCATTTCTGGATTTATTATTATTCAGGAATTTCAGAAAATGCCCTAAACTTCAATAAATCATAGAAAATTAACCGTAACTCCAAATTAAATAATTTATATATGAAAAATTATCAGAAAAATTCAAGGAATCCATCT
>NW_021184745.1:0-1174 GCF_002162155.2 Triticum dicoccoides
TGTGGTTACCGAATGTTGTTTGGAGTCCCGGATGAGATCCCGGACGTCACGAGGAGTTCCGGAATGGTCCGGAGGTAAAGATTTATATATGGGAAGTCCTATTTTGGCCACCGGAAAATGTTCGGGATTTTTCGGTATTGTACCGGGAAGGTTCTAGAAGGTTCCGGAGTGGGGCCCACCTGCATGGGGGGACCCACATGAACGTGGGTAGTGGGGGAAAGGCCCCACACCCCTGGTCAAGGCGCACCAAGATCCCCCCTTAGAAGGAATAAGATCATATCCCGAAGGGATAAGATCAAGATCCCTAAAAAGGGGGGATAACAATCGGTGGGGAAGGAAATGATGGGATTTCTTTCCTCCCACCTTGGCCAACGCCCCAATGGACTTGGAGGGCAAGAAACCAGCCCCTCCACCCCTATATATAGTGGGGAGACGCATGGGAGCTTTAGACGAAGTTCTGGCGCAGCCCTTCCCCTCTCCCAAGTCCTCCTCCTCTCCCGCGGTGCTTGGCAAAGCCCTGCAGGATTGCCACGCTCCTCCACCACCACCACGCCGTTGTGCTGCTGTTGGATGGAGTCTTCCTCAACCTCTCCCTCTCTCCTTGCTGGATCAAGGCGTGGGAGACGTCACCGGGCTGTACGTGTGTTGAACGCGGAGGTGCCGTGCGTTCGGCACTTGATCATCGGTGATTTGAATCACGACGAGTACGACTTCATCAACCCCGTTCACTTGAACGCTTCCGCTTAGCAATCTACAAGGGTATGTAGATGCACTCTCTTTCTACTCGTTGCTGGTCTCTCCATAGATAGATCTTGGTGACACGTAGGAAAATTTTGAATTTCTGCTACGTTCCCCAACAGTGGCATCATGAGCTAGGTCTATTGCGTAGATTCTTTGCACGAGTAGAACACAAAGTAGTTGTGGGCGTTGATGTTGTTCAATATGCTTACCGTTACTAGTCCAATCTTGTTTCAACGGTATTGTGGGATGAAGCGGCCCGGACCGACCTTACACGTACTCTTACGTGAGACAGGTTCCACCGATTGACATGCACTTGGTGCATAAGGTGGCTAGCGGGTGCCAGTCTCTCCCACTTTAGTCGGAACGGATTCGATGAAAAGGGTCCTTATGAAGGGTAAATAGCAATTGGCATATCATGTTGTGGTTTTGCGTA
>NW_021184746.1:0-907 GCF_002162155.2 Triticum dicoccoides
CTCCCGCGATCGACAAAGCCCATGAATTGACTCTGGATCCTGTCATGATTAGTAGAACAAGAAACAAAACCCAAAAATAATGTTCCTATAACTACTAGGATGTGGTGGTAAAACGCTCACAGTAAAGCAAATATCAATGTCTTACAAGTTCTTACCATGCAGCAGGCGGTGATCGGCAACCAGCGGTGTCAAGTAACTCCGAATATTGAGTAAAGCGATTGCCAGGGGAGCGTACGTATACACGGTGTAGAAATATGTGGAGCTGGGTTGGCTATATATGGTAGCAAAAGATTAGCAATAATCAATTCAAAGATGCAATGTTGAATAAACGCTCAACGATGGTACTGTGCTGGTCCTAGGCTAGACCGGACTAGAGACGCGAGCCTAGAACACTAATGAGGTCACGGCGTAGCACAACTAGCATCAATGAAGGATACTAAGTAGCTCTTGACAGCAAGATCGAAGTGAAGATCACAACAGCAGTGAAGATAATGAGGTGAAACAACAGCCAAGCAGGATATATCAACAACTTTGTCTCCAACTTTCCTCTGAAAAAGTTTGTGCCGATTTTTTTGTTTTTTTTCTTCTCTCTTTTTTTTCCTCACACTTTTTTTTTCTTTCTCTCCTTTTTTTTCTCTGACTTTTTTTCCTTTTTTTTCTCTCGTTTTTTTCTCTCTTTTTTTCTCCCTCTTTCCAAAACAAACTAGATAAGATGCAGATTGGATCAAGTGAAGATGTGAACGATCTCAACTATTATTATGACAATGAATGGTGGGTAGCACGTGGTGGAAATTGATGGATGGGTGGTGGACAGCGGAAGAGATAATGATGCAGCGGTGGCGTGACTAATGTGAACAGAACTCGAAACTCTAAACGAACTAGACACTAAGACCAGCAACTCGACACA
>NW_021184747.1:0-4086 GCF_002162155.2 Triticum dicoccoides
GGCAGCGCGCGTGAAAGAGAGATCGAGGGAGATGGCGGCGGCGCTGGGGATCGAGAGAGAGGGTGCGCGAGGGAGATGAGGGTCGGGGCCTAGGGTGCGGTCGGGCTAGGTTTAGGATGCTTAGGTGGGCTGCGGGAGGCCTTGGGCCAAACGGGCCAGCGCGGATGGAGCCGACTTGGCAGGTTGCAGCTGGGCTGGGGAGGCCCAGCCGGGCTCTTTCTCTCTCTCTCTCTAAATCTCTTTGCAAAACAGAAAAAATAAAGAGAATGAAAAAGGGAAGAAAAGAAAGGTTAGAGAAAGAGTTGGGCACGGGGATAATTTCCTTGGACTCACAAAAATATGCTCGTACCAAGAAAAATAGAAAGAGGCATGATTGAAAGATTAAATTCAAACTCATTTGATTTAAATTCAAATGATTTGAATAGGAAGTGAGGTTTGGGAAGATCCAAAAATGTTCGGATTTTTGGTGGAGCTCCGGAAAATGATGAAATAATTTATGGGCAGAGTTGGAGACCAAGAATTAAGATAATAAAGGCATTGGTATATTTTGCAAGTGTGTTAAGGTGATTCCAAAACAATGGAATATTTTATTATAGCTCCTTAAATATCGGGAGGGTATGTTATAAAGAGAAATCACCCTTCCCTCGATTTAAATGGATCGAAGATCCATACAATTTATTTAGTTGAGTTTTTAAAAATTAATGATATGATGGCATGATGAAATGATGCAATGCAAAAATAAATAGAGCAAGCACAAATAAAAAAAAAACACACGGAGGTCACAAAAATATGGAAGTCTTCTGGACCGTCGGTCTCGGGGCGTTACAACACTCCACCACTACGAGAGGATCTCGTCCCGAGATCTAGAATGGCACCGGAGGGAAAACGGAAGAGAAAGAGAAAAGGTAAAACTAAGTTGCTTCTTTGACAAACGAGTGAGACCACAGAACCTGGAAAAGGTTAAGCCATTTCGAGAAAAGAATACAACGGAAATGACGAAGCTGAAAACACTCCGTTAGAAAAGAGGAACAAGGGAAAACAACTTCGGGCAGCACTCCGATTGAAAAGAAAAAGAATTGAATAAGAACTTGATAAGGTGATAGAACTTGAAAAGAGGGCACGACACTCCGGTTAAATGGATAAGCAAGAAAAGAACACGATCCTCATGAATCGAGATGGTGAGTGAAAAGAGCAACGTCACAATGCCTCCGAAAGAAATAATAGAAGATATATCATTGGAATAACAGAATGGAGAAGAAAATGCCAACTTCTGCCACAAATGAGTTTGGAAAGCATCCTTGCAAAGAAGAATTGAACGGAGTTGTTGGAAAATCAACAACGAAAAGCACAAGCTTGTAGTGGGCTTATGGAAAACATCTCAAAATTATGAGGTGACAACCGGCCACTAACGGAAACAATTGCTTGCTTGAGATCAACGAAGAGATGAATACTTCTTCCACCAAGATGATAAAGAGATAACTTGGATCATTGGCAAGCACCACAAATAGCAACATTCCCAATGGAAGGCTTTTAGGTGAAATATGACACAAGATAACTCCAACAACGAGGTTGATGGATTTAAAAATAACTCATTCTTAACAACATGTGAATCATGGAACATGAACTCAAATTATCAAGAATGACATAATACCACCTCCAAAATCTGGTAGAAAGAATTGCACTCCGGATTACCATATGAAGAAAGCTTGAGTTTCTTAGAAAAGAATCTTGATGAACACTTCAAGAAGAAATTAAATCCTTTATAAACCATCATGTACAACCTCCATGAAGAACTCCGGTAAACAAAAGGAATGAAAAGAAAGAGAAATTGAAAACACAAGGTGAATCCTTGCAATGATTTAGATGGATCTCCGTGATAATTAGAGCTTGGAACTCCGGGAAAAGAGAAGATGAAACAAATGAAACCGAGAATTTTAAGGGCCTCCGGAATAAAGAATTAATCGCTTGGATGAACAAGAATAAGAATTATGTTATGCTTATCCTTCACCAATTAAATTGACGACAATCAACGGATTTGGCATACTACTTATTCTCGTAGAAAGGATTAAAAGAGATATAGCGTAAACTTGAGAAGGTCTTCAACGAACCACCGGTAGGATTGGAACAACAAATGAATTGATATGATGAACAAGGAAGAGAGATCTTGAAAGAACCACCGTAAGAATTGAAAATGATCGAAGTAGGGGTGCATCACCGGTAAGAATTAGCAAATGAACGAAGGTGCTTGAGACAAACTAGATACCTGAGAACAAAGAGATCAAGAACTGATTAGAGGATATTCAATAGATGCACCGGCAAGATAGGAGAATGATAACTGACGGCTGAGAATGAATAAACCTGAATTGATGGACTCCGGATAATCAAACCGAGAAGACTCTTGAATTACTCCGGATGGATGAAAAAGATTCTCAGAATCGAAAACAATTATGAGAGGATGGCAACAAGCTAGCACCCTGAATCTTGAAGAGAATAGAGCAAGATTAAAGAGAAACTCTTCTTCGGTCTTCAAATGATGAGAATGACAACGAGAAACACCACCAAGAATTATTGAGGCACACCGGAAGAATCAAAAGCGAAGAGGTTGAGCCAACTATGAAAAGAATTTGAAAGATCTTGGAGAAAAGCATTTGACTGATGATAACTCATTCTTACGTCAAACTTGGAAAAGAATTTGAGATAGCTCTGGGAAAATAGAAGAGTCAGGTAAGATCCTGGGAAAAGACCTATGGGTTAGGGCCCACTCAAAAGAACACCGTTGAAAAGATTTAAAAGAGATGTTGCACCGGTTGAATTAAATGACTTGAATGAGATACCAATCTCGAAAGAGCTTGAACGAGTGAAGAGTGGAAACATGAATCTTCGAGATATCTTGAGCACTCCGAAATAACAAATAGCGAGAAGTAGAATGATAATGAGGTGCAGCGGTATGAGAAGACATTGAAATGAGGAAAAAGGTATGATCAACAAAACTTGACTTGAATCCACCGGATAAGAGAAAGGAATGAGGAATGACGAACTTGAAGCTCCATTAGAATCTTCATGAGAATCACCGGATAAGAACATTGACGGAAAAGAATGGAGAAACTTCCCATCAATAAAATGGATACTTGAAGAAGAAATCTTAGTCCTTGAAGAAAAACAAAAGGGAGGGAGGTTGGCAAAAACAAAGGCAACTTGGAGACGGATGAAACAAACACCGTTGAGAAGAAGTGATAAATGATCTTGCAAATGTTGACGTGAACGGATCCACTTGAGGAGAGACACACCGGTTAAAAAAAGGATTGACAAGACAGACTCGATGATCAAGAAGGATTAGTATTCACATAGGAATATGAGAACACCATTTGGAAAAGGTATGGAATCAACATTTGACTTCGAAGCAACTCGAATACCACAACTCAAAACAAAACAAAGGATTGGCTTGCAAAATAAGCCAGAACAAACATATGATAGAGATTTCGTCCGAAGTTTTCGTGGTGGGGCCTACACGGGCTCGATCGTACAGCACCATCATGTACAAGGCAGTGCACATGACATACGAAGCGTCCCCGAGTCGGCATAGCCAAGGACTCTTTAAGACACAACGAGACCACTGTAAAACCGACCGTGAATAGGCGGACCACTAGACGTTGAACCCCAATTTCATATCATACATCCGTCGGAAAGATATCCTAAGAGCTACTTGAATTCCCACCTATGAAACTCCCGAAATTTTCAGGTTATGCAATCAGGTGTTGGGGATACAGGGGAAGCATAATATCTCACCCAAAACTAACAAATCCTACATCCAGCTGTATCCATCCTTCAACACATAACCAAGAAACCTTCGGAAATCATCTACCTCAACCTTCGAAAAGCATCCGTTATACAAGTCATGGCAATACTCCCGTACTCACCTCAGTACTGGGTTATCGGGGTTATCTCACCAACAACTGCATAAAAGAGATTTTCGATGTCGGCGTACTAAACTCAGGTATTCCAGAACTGCAACGATAAAATTATGACGACAACACCTCAGAGCTCAACTCCCCGGGACACTTCCACTAAACCCCTGACAGGAGGCAC
>NW_021184748.1:0-1109 GCF_002162155.2 Triticum dicoccoides
GCTTGGTGGCATTGTACCGTCAGGCGCGAGCAGTTCGTTTAGTACCACCTCGCTAGGCGAGGAGAGGATAGGAGGGTAGGAGGGGACTATATTTCAGTGCCTTAAGGCACCTGCCTTTGTGTCTATGACATGTGGGCCCAATAAGTGGCTAGCCCACATGTCAGTGACCCAAAGGCAGGTGCCTTTAAGGCACCGAAGCTGCGTCCGGTAGGAGGGGATAAATAGAGGGGTAGGGCAGCGGTTCAACTCATATCTTTCTCGGCTTTTTGGCTAAGATCAAGTGTAGTATCTGTTCTTATCAGTTTAATATTTGATATGTGAATCATGTGCCCACAATGATATTAAATTTATTTTTTATGGGAGAGAGACCACCACAATGGCTTGCCATTTGGTCCCTCAGGTGTTGCCCATCAACTTAAAATTTTCATTTCTTGAGATGGGATGCTTGTAATTAGATCAAGGCCAGAGGCCCTCAGATTAGCCTTATCCCTTCGCACAAAAGTCAACTCTCTCCTTCTTCCTCACGCACGCATTCCTCGTTAGAAGAAAAAAGGGGGGTATCTCTTCGCACAAAAGTCAATTCTCTCCTTCCTCACGCACACAATCCTCGTCAGAAGAAAAAAGGGGAGCGCCGCATGCAGCCCACATGCACCCACGCCTCCGGTCAATCCCCGACCACCTGCCCCACCCCCACCACGCAGGTCGCCGCCCTCGCCGCGGGTCGGAGTTTCCCGTCGCCGTGTCTCTGAAGGAAATATGCCCTAGAGGCAATAATAAAATTATTATTTATTTCATTATATCATGATAAATGTTTATTATTCATGCTAGAATTGTATTAACCGGAAACATAATACATGTGTGAATACATAGACAAACAGAGTGTCACTAGTATGCCTCTACTTGACTAGCTCGTTGATCAAAGATGGTTATGTTTCCTAACCATATGCATGAGTTGTCATTTGATTAATGGGATCACATTATTAGGAGAATGATGTGATTGACTTGACCCATTCCGTTAGCTTAGCACTTGATCGTTTAGTTTGTTGCTATTGCTTTCTTCATGACTTATACATGTTCCTATGACTATGAGATTATGCAACTCCCGTTTA
>NW_021184749.1:0-2206 GCF_002162155.2 Triticum dicoccoides
ATGTTAAACGAGCCCTTAACAGGACGAAACTAATATTAGGCCGAATTACTAAATGGGCCTTTAGCAAGTGGGGCCAAAAGAATAGCGTCCAGTTGATGGGCCGAATCTGATATGGGCCATAATTTAGCCCAAAGCCTCTTAAAGGGCCAGACCTGATCTGGGCCGTAATTTGGCCCTGAACGTGGTAGGCTTTTAACGGGCCGAATCTCATATGGGCCATTATTAGGCCCGGAATGTGGCAGTCCATTAATGGACCGGATCAAATATGGGCCGGCATTTGGCCCAAAACATGCCAGCCAGTTAATGGGCCGGCCTACTAGGGTCCTCAAAATCTTGTGGGCCTATAACTGGGCCGGCCCATTAATGTCGGCAAAATCTCGTGGGCCTTTAGGTGGGCCGACCCATTATGATCCATAGGAATATTGTGGGCCTTTACCTGGGCCGGCCCATTATGGCACACAAAAATCTTGTGGGCCTTTACCTGGACCGGCCCATTATGGCCCACAAAATCTTGTGGGCCTTTAGCTGGGCCAGCCCATTATGGTCCGCAAAATCTCATGGGCCTTTAGCTGGGCCGGCCCATTATGGTCCGCAAAATCTTGTGGGTCTTTAGTTGGGCCGGCCCATTTAAACTTGCTGGGTTGGTCCACGTGTCATCATATCATAGGCGCGTCTTGCCCATTGGATGAGTGACACCTGTACCAACGCGGAGCTGACACGTGTCTCCTCCAGCCAATGATGATTTTACACGTGGAAAATCTCCATTGCTCGGAGCTGTTAATGGGTTATCGGATCCATAACCCGACCCGATAGCTTAACGGTGTTCCGTTACGGTGGATGCCACATGTCGGTCACCCTTGACGAAAGCACTTCTGTGACACATGATTTATCGCCATGGAAGTGGACACTTCCGTGATGATAATTTTGGTAATGTCATGGAACACTTCTACGACAGCACAGGTATGACTATCTTGATTCTGTCATAAAATCGTCATGGATGTACATGCATGACAAAAAACGCGACCTACTGTGACAAACATGTATCATCACGGAAGTGTATTTTTTTGTAGTGATCTCTTTAACAACCTAACAGAAGTGCGGCCGTACATTGAGTAAGATCTCGGTACATTGTTTTGCAACTTCTAATTTCTTTGAACTGCTCTTATTCCTTGATATTTGATGCAATCGATACGTCGCCATATTCTCGTATGGAGCGGTGATCCAAACGGATTCCATCGAAGAGTATGAGCTTCTGGCAAAGCAAGGAGGCGAATATCCCGGTTTCATCTCTTGGTTCCAAAAAAGGTAATTTCCATTAGACCCTTTCATTTCTTTGGCTAATTTGCGACTAATGCAACAATCCTTTCATATTAAACTTGTAGGCTAATTCAGAGATTATGGATGCTGAATTGAGAAGCTAATGGTTTTGACTATAAGGTCCGTTCATTTGACAATTACAACATCAATGGGTATCTGATACGTCTCCAACGTATCTATAATTTATGAAGCATTCATGCTATTTTATTATCTGTTTTGAATGATTACGGGCTTTAGTATACACTTTTATATTACTTTTGGGACTAACTATTAACCGGAGGCCCAACCCATATTGCTGTTTTATTGCATGTGTCAGTATTTTGAAGAAAAGGAATATCAAACGGAGTCCAAACGGAATGAAACCTTCGGGAGCGTGATTTTTAGGAAGAATATGATCCGAGAGACTTGGAATTCACGTCAGAAGATCATCGAGGAGGCCATGAGATAGGGGGGCGCGCCCTACCCTCTTGTGGGCCCCTCGAGGCTCCCCCGACTGACTTCTTTCGCCTATATAAGCCTACGTACCCTAAAAACATCGAATATCAAGATAGATTGGGAGTTCCGCCGCCGCAAGCCTCTGTAGCCACCAAAAACCTCTCGGGAGCCCGTTCCGGCACCCTGCCGGAGGGGAGGATCCCTCACCGGTGGCCATCTTCATCATCCCAGCGCTCTCCATGACGAGGAGGGAGTAGTTCACCCTCGGGGCTGAGGGTATGTACCAGTAGCTATGTGTTTGATCTCTCTCTCTCTCGTGTTCTCTCTATGGCACGATCTTGATGTATCGCGAGCTTTGCTATTATAGTTGGATCTTATGATGTTTCTCCCCCTCTACTCTCTTGTGATGGATTGAGTTTTCCCTTTGAAGTTATCTTATCGGATTGAGTCTTTA
>NW_021184750.1:0-1903 GCF_002162155.2 Triticum dicoccoides
AACAGAGAGGCCAGCACGCCGGTCTAAACCTAAGCGCGCAGGGGTCTGGGCCCATCGCCCTGAGCACACCTGCACGTTGCGTGGGCGGCCGGAAGCAGACCTAGCCTAGTAGGCGTTCCAGTCCAATCCGGCGCGCGCCGCTCCGTCGCTGACGTCTGAAGTGCTTCGGCTGATACCACGACGTCGGGATACCCATAACTACTCCCACGTAGATGGTTAGTGCGTATAGGCTCGTAGCCGACTCAGATCAAATACCAAGATCTCGTTAAGCGTGTTAAGTATCCGCGAACGCCGAACAGGGCCAGGCCCACCTGTCTCCTAGGTGGTCTCAACCTGCCCTGTCGCTCCGCCACAAAGTAACAGTCGAGGGCCGTCGGGAACCCAGGCCCACCTCTACCGGGATGGAGCCACCTGTCCTTTCAGCCCCCTCGTCAGAATCACTTGCGGGTACTCAATGAGCTGACCCGACTTTAGTCACCATCTGCAAAGCATGTATGTATGTATAGTATATACCCGTGATCACCTCCCAAGTGATCACGGCCCGATAGTATAGCAAGGCAGACTGACAAGAATGTAGGGCCAATGATGATAAACTAGCATCCTATACTAAGCATTTAGGATTGCAGGTAAGGTATCAACAGATGTAGCGACAATGTCAGGCTATGCATCAGAATAGGATTAACGAAAGCAGTAACATGCTACACTACTCTAATGCAAGCAGTATAGAGGAGAATAGGCGATATCTGGTGATCAAGGGGGGGGGCTTGCCTGGTTGCTCTGGCAAGAGAGAGGGGTCGTCAACTCCGTAGTCGAGCTGGGCAGCAGCAGCGTCGGTCTCGTAGTCTACCAGAGAGAAGAGGGGGGAAGAAACAATGAATACCATGTAAACAGATGCATATCGATGCATGACAAGACAAGTAACGATGCTAGGCGTGCCCTAGCGTGGTATGAGGTGGTACCGGTTAAGGGGGGGAAACATTCGGGAAAATACCCCGGTGTTTCGTGTTTTCGGGCAGAGGAGCCGGAGGGGGAAAGTTGCGGGTTCGATAGGTTAGGGGTGTGTGGCGGACGAACGGACTGCGTATCCGGATTCCTCGTCGTTCTGAGCAACTTTTATGTACAAAGTTTTTTCATCCGAGCTACGGTTTATTTTATATTAATTTTTAAAGTTTTAATTCATTTTCTAAAATTATGTATTTACTTTAATCCGAATTGACCAAGTCAAAAGGACTGGTCTAAATGGGAGTTGGTGGCCCACATGTCACTGCTTTAATAATTTCCAAAAGGATTTATCTAAACTAAATAGATGGGACCCACATGTCATTTGCTAATAGGCTAACTTAGCACTAAACTAATACTAAGCTACACCTAACATAATTAAACAAGGACCGGCCACTACTGGGCATAGCCTAGCCGGCCACACGTACGGCGCGCAAACACACAGAGCACACACGCACACACAATGCTTGGGTTTAAGAGAAGATAGCATTTTGTGATTTTTGTTGGATTTAAACCATGCATCAAATGAATTTGGTCCAGTGGAGTAATATGTAGTTTGTCAAGTGTACATTTTACTCATATTTATTTTTGGCCTGTTAGTAGTTGTTTAACCACTGATTAGAGGCTGCCTAGGGGGTTAGTCAAAGTAGATATTGAAAAGCTAACTAGTAGTACAGTAAGCAGCAGCAGTTATGCGCAGCAGGGCAAGAGCTTCAACAGAAGCAGCACGAGCAGGCACAGGGGCGCGTGCGGGATGGCAAGCAGGGCCGGGCGCGGCGTCGGGCGAGCAGCAGGCGACGGAGGCGGGCGCAGCCAGGCGGCGGTGAGAGCGGGATGCTGCGGGGTGACGCCGACGCGGCCGGGCGAAGGCAGGCGCGGCCGGCGCCAGCGGGCGCGAACGGCG
>NW_021184751.1:0-1065 GCF_002162155.2 Triticum dicoccoides
CAAGGTTAAGGTAACACGTACTGTTCGTGTGCATTTTAGTATCTCTACATATGATGATTATGTTGATTGTGATGTGGTACCTATGCAAGCATGTTCCTTATTACTTGGTAGACCATGGCAATTTGATAAAAATTCTGTACACCATGGTAGAAACAATCACTATACTCTTGTTCATAAGGATAAAAATATTACTTTGCTTCCTATGACTCCTGATTCCATTTTGAAAGATGATATTAATAGAGCTAATAAAGCAAAACAGGAGAAGAATAAGAGTGAAAATCAGATTGTGGCAAAAGAATTTGAGCAACAAATGAAGCCTAATAATAAACCATCTAGTGTTGCTTCTGAAATTAAATTGAAAAGTGCATGTTTATTTGCCACCAAATCTGATATTGATGAGCTAGATTTCAGCAAATCTGTTTGCTATGCTTTTGTGTGCAAAGAGGCATTATTTTCACTCGAGGACGTGCCTTCCTCTTTGCCTCCTGCTATCACTAACATTTTGCAGGAGTTCGCTGACGTTTTTCCACAAGACGTGCCACCGGGATTACCGCCTATTCGAGGGATTGAGCATCAGATTGACTCAATTCCCGGTGCTTCACTGCCAAACCGTGCACCATACCATACCAATCCAAAGGAGACGAAGGAGATTATGCGTCAAGTACAAGAGCTTCTCGACAAAGGTTATATACGCGAATCCCTTAGTCCTTGTGCTGTTCCTATTATTCTAGTGCCGAAAAAGGATGGTACATCACGTATGTGTGTTGATTGTAGAGGCATTAATAATATTACTATTCGTTATCGTCATCCTATTCCTAGGCTAGATGATATGCTTGATGAATTGAGTGGCTCTACAATATTCTCCAAAGTTGATTTGCGTAGTGGATACCATCAAATTCGTATGAAATTGGGAGATGAATGGAAAACAGCATTCAAAACTAAGTTTGGATTATATGAGTGGTTAGTCATGCCTTTTGGGTTAACTAATGCACCTAGTACTTTCATGAGATTAATGAACGAAGTTTTACGTGCTTTCATTGGACGATTTGTGGTAGTTTACTTTGA
>NW_021184752.1:0-922 GCF_002162155.2 Triticum dicoccoides
CGTGGTCAATAACCTCTCGGAGTTGGTTTAGCGATTGCTAAGGCGCGACGTCCTCGCACGTTCGTAGTCGGATCGTCAAAGTCGACTTCCACCAAAGCGAAATCCACCATCTCATCGAAAGACGGGACACCTTTGCCTCTATCAAGTGGTATCAGATTTCCAGGTTGCTCGGTGAGATTTTACAGTTTTTCGTAGTTTAGATCGAGTCTGTTCTTCATACCTACAGTCCACGAAAAAGCCACAAAAAAAATTAGGGTTAGTTCATCATATCCGAACCAATCTGAGCCTTTGCATAATCTTTTTAGGGTTTTGCTTTGTTGAATTTGCGGTTGCATCGTCGTGTCTAGTTGCTGGTCTTAGAGTCTAGTCTTTTAGAGTTTCGAGTTCTGGTCATAAGTTGTCACGCCGCCGCCGCACCATCATCATCGCCCCTGCCAGCTACCACCACCGCTTATCCGCCACCGCTCCCGAATCCGTATCCATATACCACCACCAATCCGTGCCCATATACCACCACCGATCCATATCCATATACTACCACCGCTGCCATATACCACCACCATATATCCACCACCAATCCGAGTTCCTTGCATATTAGGTTTGTTTTCGAGATCCATCTAGATTCCGATTCGTGTTTCCTTGCCGGAGTAGGTTTCGGAAAAAAAAGAGTCGGGTAGCCACGCTCCGTTTAGGCCCAAAATTTTTCGAAAACGCATTTTTCGAAAAAAAAATTGGCTATCCTATTTTTAGGTGTTTCTGAGTGTTTTGAGACAGGTGCCATTATAGGAAGTTTTTTTTTGACCTGTTTCCAGTTTTTGGATCCGGGCAGTCGAAAAAAAAAAATTTGGTCGAAAAAAAAAATTTCGTGCCCATCCTGTCAGTTTGACCTAGGAAGAGTTTTGAGACACTCGCCATTATAGTG
>NW_021184752.1:932-2196 GCF_002162155.2 Triticum dicoccoides
AAAAAAAAAAGAGCGAAAAAAAAATTCAGAGTGTGCTTTTCCCTTGTTTACGTGCCGCGCCGTGATTTTGTTGGTGTTCTAGGCTCGCGTCTCTAGCACAGTCTAGCCTAGGACCAGCACAGTACCGTCGTTGAGCGTTTATTCAACTTTGCATCTCTGAATTGATTATTGCTGACCCTTTTTGCTACCATACTATAAGCCTTCCCAGCTCCACATACATCTACGTCGTGTGTTTGACTCTCCCTGGTAATCGCTCTATCCAAGCTTTGAGAGTTTTTGACTACAACGGTTGCTGATCACCACCTGCTGCTGGGTAAGAACTGGTAAGAATTTGAGATTTGCTTGACGGATTTGTGACACCCACCACCACCACTTGTTCGTAGTCTGTAGGATCATATTCTTGTGTGTTTCTATTGCTGCTAACCATGCCAGGATCACAAGCTGACGAGATTGACTGGGAGAACTTATCGAACAAGGAGCTTCATGATAAGTTTCAGCAAATGATGACTGAACAGGTACAAGATGTGCTGAACAATTTTGAAGAGGCCATGGAGAAGATCACTGGCCTTGAGAAGACGTTCGAAACAAAGCTCGATAACAGATTTAATGAACTGCTTGCGCGTCTTCCACCACCGGCTGCACCTGTCGCACCTCTGCAACAACAACAACTACGCCCCCTTCCGCATCAGTATGGACGAGCACAACGTGTTCCTATTGTGCCAGGACAAAATTCTGGTGCCACTGTTACTGCTGTTGGTGTTTCTTTGGCTCCTGCTACTGCTCCTGCTGGTACCCAGGAGGATGATGAGTATGCGGGCGATTATGAGGATGAGGTTGATCAAAATCAGATCTACGAGCAGCCACCAGCACCACCACCAGCAGGTCGACCTTAGGTATATATTCGTAATGGTAGGCCTGCACCACCACCTCAGGTACGAGATGATGTCCATATTCCTAAACTGAAATTGAATATTCCACCATTTGAGGGTAGATATGTTCCTGATATATATCTTACTTGGGAGTTAGAAACTGAACAACGATTTACATGTTTACAATATCCTGAGGAGAGACGAGTTGCTGCTGCTGTTTGTGCTTTCACTAGTTTTGCATGTGTATGGTGGTCTGAACATTGTAGATTATATCCTATTCCAACTACTTGGGCTGCTTTGAAAACTGCTATGCGTACGCGTTGGGTTCCACCATATTATCAACGTGAATTGCTTCAAAAATTGCAGCGTTTAAGACAAGGGAAAAATTCTGTAGA
>NW_021184753.1:0-933 GCF_002162155.2 Triticum dicoccoides
CTTCTGCTGATACGGCTGACGGAACGGAGGAGGAGGAAGCCAATACTTCTGCTGCTTGACCACTTGAGTAGAGGAAGACGGAGTAACATCTCTGGCACGCTTCCTGGAAGCATCACACCTCATCTGAGCAGCCTCTTGCTTCAGTGCCATGTTGTAGAACTCATCGTATCTCAACGGCTCAAAGAGGACAAGAGCGAGCTGAATTTCCTCACGAAGACCACCCCTGAACTGATAGATCATGCTCTTCTCATCAGGAACATCCTGCTTGGCAAAACGGGCGAGCTTCTGGAACAACTTGTTGTAGTCATAGACAGACAAAGAGCCTTGCTTCATATTGCGGAATTCCTGACGCTTACTCTCAACCACACTTTGAGGGATGTGATGAGCGCGGAAATCTTGACGGAAATCGTCCCAAGTGATAACACGTCCACCTCTGGAATCCTTGTACTGCTGGAACCACTCTGCAGCCTGATCTTTGAGCTGGAAAGAAGTTAACTTGACGAAATCTTCAGGCCTGACGTTGCTGCATTCAAAATGCTTGCCCAGATCCACTAGCCAATCGTCAGCATCGGTAGCCTCAACACAACCGCTGAACGTCTTTGGGCCATTTGCGAGGAACTGGTTCAGAGTAGCAAAGTGGTGCTGATTGTGGCCTTGATTCCCTTGACTGCCTTGATTGCGCTCTTGGAGGATTTGCATGATCAACTGTGTATTTGCATTAGTAGCGGCCATCACAGCTTGCCATGCTTCCGGAGGAGGCGGAGGTGGAGGCGGATCAGGATTCGGAGTCGTGCGCGTTGGAGGAGCCATCCTGAAGAGGTTGACCACCATTAGCACATAGATAGACAACAATATAGAAGCTGAATCCAACGGAATGAAAATTGCAACATATAGTCTTCACATCCGAACAAAATGAACGAATGCATTCCTCTT
>NW_021184754.1:0-1759 GCF_002162155.2 Triticum dicoccoides
GGAAGATCACATGTTATTTCTGAAATGACAATGATTGTTTCATAATTAAGTTAACATGCGTGCGTCAAAAACTTCATCAAGGTTCTTCATGGGGGTCTCCGTGTCATCCCTTTTTATTCCCTGCTTACAATGGTGCTTAGCAGCGACCTCTGTGACATCCTTTTGTTTCCCCTAGTCATAAGCATGCTCAACATTCTCAACATAGGCCTCCATCGGGTGTGAAGGTGCCCCGAGGTTAGAAAGATGTATGTCTTGCACTCCTGGAAATGTTCCATCGCGTTTTTCTTAAAAAAAATACATGTTAGTCTAGGGTAATTTCATAGTAAACTAATTTAGAAAAAACCTTGTACACGTAAACTTCCAATTATATATACTAATCTCATAATTCTATGCTTACGTTCAATTCTTTGATGAGGTCCTCTGTGAGCTTGCCATTAGTACAAGGGCGCACATCCTATCGACTTGTTCTGCACCGGCCTCCCGCACGAGGGAGGCAACTTCTTGCAAATCAGTCAATACACGTCTGACGAGTACCTCAATCTGAGACTTTGAAATAGTTAGAATCATATAACTTCATACTAGTTAATGTTATAATATATATTTGTGCCTCATATAACTCACTTACCTGAGCGCCAGTTTTTGGTTTGGCTAGCGTACCATCTCGTGCTGGAATGAAAGGCCTCGTCAAGTCCTCAACATACTTCAGTTTAGTATCGTTAGTATGATTTAGAAAACATGTTACATAATCCAGTCAATGTGCTGACATTTTACCTCTCCAACTCCCAGATAATTATTCTGATTATATTGTCAACCTTTGTTGCCTTCTCCTCGCTCCAGTTCTGGATCAGCGGCCTTATCCCTTATTCATACGAGATGCTAGAGTTCAATTGGTGCACTCTGAACTTCTCATAGTACCATGTCTGCATGCCAACAAAAGCAGTTTACAAACATTCTCGTACATTATGTAATGTGTGTTAGGTAATTGATAATTGTACTACTGCGAATTACCTGCAGCAGTGATAGGTTCCCCTCCAGATTGGCCTCACCATTTACAAAATTCTACACATTATCCATAAGATAGTCAAGTGTTAGCTGTCCAAGATTTGTGCCCTTTATCGTCTCAACGTTTCTAACAATCCCAATATATTTGTTATCCACATACTCCTCTTTTGTTTGGCATACATATTTGCCTATGGTGTACAAGAGAAATGTCCTGACAAAATTTGGTGTGCTGTCACCTTTCATCTTGGCTAGCAATCCTTTGAAATTTATTTTGGTGTCATTACGGTCTTTCAGTTCCTTCCACAATCCATATTAATATCAAGATTTGAAGGGACGTGCTTCTTCCCATCGCAGTACATTTCAAGAACATTTGCTAAATATGATTATTTTTAAAATTCATGAACATTTATTGAAATATGGGTAGATTTTTAGAATTTGGTTTCTTTTTCAAATATGAGAATAGTTTAAAAATTCATTAACATTTTTTTGAAGTCCTGGATTTTTCTCAATTAGTAAACATTTTGGAAAATTCAGTTTTTATATAGGAGAATTATTTTCAAGTTCATTTATAGAAAAATCAGAACATATTTTGAAACCTATGAAAAATTATCAAATTCATGAAAAATTTAAATCCAGGAACAATTTTCAAATTCATACAATTTGTTTGAAATATGAGAACAATTTTAAAATGTGAAAACTACTCTTTCAAAATTTGGGAAATTTATTCAAATTTGTTTATATTTAATTGTCGAATATT
>NW_021184755.1:0-797 GCF_002162155.2 Triticum dicoccoides
TTGAAAATTGATGATGTGGCTTCGAATGGTGCATTTTGAACACAAAAAAACTATGGAGTTCAAATAAGATCAAAAAAATGAAATCCCTTTGTAATAGATGAGTTTCCATACGAAACCCTGATACTTCGAAAGAGATTGTCCGTTTTGTACACAAAGTGCATCCAGTTTTTGCTGTAACCGTCTCTGCTTTCTTACACATGCTATGTGGGTGAAATGATGATACCATGCCAACTTTCAACCTTTTCAGAGTTCATTTCAAATGCTTTTCAATTTCATGGTCTTATAGCTCAAAATAATCAGTAAATGCATGAAAAATAACACATGAAGTCAGAAAGGGTTGAAAATTGATGATGTGGATTTGAATGGTGCATTTTGAACACGGAAAAACTATGGAGTTCAAATAAGTTCAAAAAATGAAATCCCTTGGTAACAGACGAGTTTCCGTATGATACCCTCATACTTCGAAAGAGATTTTCCGTTTTGTACACGAAGTGCATCCAGTTTTTGTCGTCACCCTCTCTACTTTCTTGCACATGCTATGTGGGTGAAATGATGATACCATGCCAACTTTCAACCTTTTCAGAGTTCATTTCAAATGCTTTTCAATTCATGGTCTTATAGCTCAAAATAATCAGTAAATGCATGAAAAATAACAAATGAAGTCAGAAAGGGTTGAAAATTGATGATGTGGATTTGAATGGTGCATTTTGAGCACAGAAAAACTATGGAGTTCAAATAAGTTCAAAAAAATGAAATCCCTTGGTAACAGACGAGTTTCCGTATGAAACCCTCATACT
>NW_021184756.1:0-880 GCF_002162155.2 Triticum dicoccoides
GCGCCGGGGCGGCGGGCGTTCAAGCCCGATCCCGATTGGATCGGGGAGAGGGAGAGTGGGGGTGCGAGTGGGGGGGAGTGGGGGTGTCGGTGCCTAGGGTTAGGAGTGGAGGGGGTTATGGGGGAGTGGGGACGGGCCGGCCTAGTCGGCCTGGTGGCCAGCTGGTTGGGCCAAGGCCCAGTTGGCCTGGGGGGGTTCTTTTCCTCTTTTTTTGTTAGTTTTCCTTTCTGTTTTTCTGTTTTTGTGTTTTCTTTTCTTTTAAGTTTACTTTTTACTTAATACTAAAATGATCCCTAAATTAGTAATACCATGAAACCCACTGCCACAAAAGGTTTTATCCCAAGACAGTTTAGTTTAGTATTTTATTTATTTATAAAAGCATTTAAATATCGGTTTTGCTACTATTTTATTCATTTTAGATTATTTAAACATTTTATAAAGGTGTGGTTTCTCCACCATAATTACCTATGCATTATTCGGTTCACTCCGAACATTTTAGTTTTAATATTTGAAAACTTTTATTGTTTGCCTATTTTTGAATTTGAATTTGAATCGGTTTCGAACTAACTCGAGATTAGCAACTATAAACGAGGTGACGTGGCACCATTAGCAGAGGATCACTGTAGCTTAATTACCCGGGCGTCACAATTCTCCTCCACTACAAGAAATCTCGTCCCGAGATTTAAGCGGTGGAGTAAGGGGCGAAGGTGTTGGTAGCGAAAAACCTAACGAGTCTTCTCGGTCTTGGCTTCCCTTTCGAAGAGGTTGATCCCTTTCGTTGATGTCTTCATTTCACTGCTTCAAGTCACCATGATCAATTTGTCATCCTTTCTTCGGGATCTCCATCGTACTTACGAATAGGTAAGGGGCAGCTCTACAA
>NW_021184757.1:0-969 GCF_002162155.2 Triticum dicoccoides
TGGTGGTGGATGCAGGGCGTCACAGCAGCAGGGCTTCGCCGAGACTACGAGGGAGAGACGTAACGGGGGGAGATGGAGGCGCCAGGGGCTGGTGTATGAAGTCCCTCCTCTCCCCCACTATATATAGGGGTGCCAAGGGGGGGGGGCGCCGGCCCTAGTAGATGAGATCTACTAGGGGGGGCGGCGGCCTAGGGGAGGTTTCCCTCCCCCCCAAGGCACCTAGGGGTGCCTTCCACCACTAGGACTCCTCCTAGGGGGAAACCCTAGGCGCATGGGCCTATAGGGGCTGGTGCCCTTGGCCCATGAAGGCCAAGGCGCACCCCCTACAGCCCATGTGGCCCCCCGGGACAGGTGGCCCCACCTGGTGGACCCCCGGGACCCTTCCGGTGGTCCCGGTACAATACCGATAACCCCGAAACTTGTCCCGATGCCCGAAATAGCACTTCCTATATATAATTCTTTACCTCCAGACCATTCCGGAACTCCTTGTGACGTCCGGGATCTCATCCGGGACTCCGAACAACATTCGGGTTTCTGCATATACATATCTTCATAACCCTAGCGTCACCGAACCTTAAGTGTGTAGACCCTACGGGTTCGGGAGACATGCAGACATGACCGAGACGCTCTCAGTCAATAACCATCAACGGGATCTGGATACCCATGATGGCTCCCACATGCTCCTCGATGTTGTCATCGGATGAACCACGATGTCGAGGATTCGATCAAACCCTGTATGCAATTCCCTTTGTCAATCGGTACGTTACTTGCCCGAGACTCGATCGTCGGTATCCCAATACCTTGTTCAGTCTCGTTACCGGCAAGTCACTTTACTCGTACCGTAATGCATGATCCCGTGTCCAACACCTTGGTCACATTGAGCTCAATATGATGATGCATTACCGAGTGGGCCCAGAGATACCTCTCCGTCATACGGAGTGACAAATCCCAGTCTCGATCCGTGTCAAC
>NW_021184758.1:0-1157 GCF_002162155.2 Triticum dicoccoides
AACAGTTATTTGGAATAGCTCCAAATAGAACGTGGTAGCTGCATCTAGGAGATGACATAGAGATTTGTAAAGCACACACGGATCTGAAAGGTTCAGACCCGTTGACTATAACCTCTCTCACAAGCATAACATGATCAAACCCAGAACTCATCGAGTGTTAATCACATGGTAAATGTGAACTAGATTATTGACTCTAGTAAACTCTTTGGGTGTTAGTCACATGGGGATGTGACCTTGAGTGTTAATCACATATCGATGTGAACTAGATTATTGACTCTAGTGCAAGTGGGAGACTGTTGGAAATATGCCCTAGAGGCAATAATAAATTGATTATTATTATATTTCCTTGTTCATGATAATCGTTTATTATCCATGCTAGAATTGTATTGATAGGAAACTCAGATACACGTGTGGATACATAGACAACACCATGTCCCTAGTAAGCCTCTAGTTGACTAGCTCGTTAATCAATAGATGGTTACGGTTTCCTGACCATGGACATTGGATGTCGTTGATAACGGGATCACATCATTAGGAGAATGATGTGATGGACAAGACCCAATCCTAAGCCTAGCACAAGATCATGTAGTTCGTATGCTAAAGCTTCTCTAATGTCAAGTATCATTTCCTTAGACCATGAGATTGTGCAACTCCCGGATACCGTAGGAGTGCTTTGGGTGTGCCAAACGTCACAACGTAACTGGGTGGCTATAAAGGTACACTACGGGTATCTCTGAAAGCGTCTGTTGGGTTGGCACGAATCGAGATTGGGATTTTGTCACTCCGTGTAAACGGAGAGGTATCTCTGGGCCCACTCGGTAGGACATCATCATAATGTGCACAATGTGACCAAGGGGTTGATCACGGGATGATGTGTTACGGAACGAGTAAAGAGACTTGCCGGTAACGAGATTGAACAAGGTATCGGTATACCGACGATCGAATCTCGGGCAAGTACCATACCGCTAGACAAAGGGAATTGTATACGGGATTGATTGAGTCCTTGACATCGTGGTTCATCCGATGAGATCATCGTGGAACATGTGGGAGCCAACATGGGTATCCAGATCCCGCTGTTGGTTATTGACCGGAGAACATCTCGGTCATGACTACATGTCTCCCGAACCCGTAGGGTCTACACACTTAAGGTTCGATGA
>NW_021184759.1:0-2242 GCF_002162155.2 Triticum dicoccoides
AGCCCGAGCACCAGCCGCATTGGTCCTCAGTCCAATAGTGGACGGCTTTCGTCTTACCAAGGTACTCATGGACGGCGGCAGCGGATTGAACCTCATTTATGAGGAAACCCTTCAAAAAATGCAAATAGACTGAAACCGCATTGAGCGAAGCAGCACAACCTTTAGAGGAATAATCCCCAGTCGGGAAGCGCGCTGTACAGGAAAAATCACACTAGATGTGGTGTTCGGCACGCCGGATAATTACAGGTCCGAAGAGGTCACGTTCCATGTGGCTCCATTCAGCAGCGGTTATCACGCTCTGCTAGGGCGGGAAGCGTTTACAATCTTCCAAGCAATACCCCATTACGGGTACATGAAGCTCAAGATGCCCGTGCCTAACGGGATCATCACTCACGCTAGTGATCCGGACATAGTACTCCGCGCCGAAAACAAGACAGCCGCACTGGCCCTCGAGGCACTATCCGAAGCCCTCGCGGCTGAGGAACTGACTGCGCTGCGCTCCATGGTGAATAGGGACGATGTGGTACTTGGAAAAAGATCCAAGTCCACCTCCTTTAAACCGGCGGACGAAATAGTCAAATTCCAGGTCCATCCAACGGACCCCAATAAAACAGCTTCCATCGGGGCACAGTTAAACCCTGATGTAGACGCCGCACTGCGAGAGTTCCTACGAGAGAACTGGGACATTTTCGCCTGGCACCCTTCAGACATGCCAGGAATCCCACGCAGGCTGGCCGAGCACAGCTTAAATATCCTAAAAGGATTCAAACCTGTCAAACAAGCTCTTCGGCGTTTTTCCGAACCTAAGAGATAGGCCATGGGAGAGGAGCTAGCAAAGCTATTGGAGGCCGGATTCATCAGAGATATAAAACATCCGGACTGGCTGGCAAACCTGGTGATGGTACCAAAGAAGGACAAATCCTGGCGCCTGTGCGTTGATTTTAAAGACCTTAACAAGGCTTGCCCAAAGGATCCCTTCCCCCTCCCCCGCATCGATCAAATTATCGACGCTACCGCAGGACACGATTCGTTGTGTTTCCTCGATGCATATTCCGGCTACCATCAAATCAAGATGGCAGAATCAGACCAAGCCGCAACGGCATTTATCACACCATACGACCCATTCTGCTTCAACACAATGCCCTTCAGGCTCAAAAACGCTGGCGCAACATATCAGCGCATGATTCAGACATGTCTGGCAAACCGGATCGGCAAAACAGTGGAGGCATAACTAGATGATGTGGTCGTCAAAACAAGACATGTCGAATCTCTAGTAGACGACTTGAGGCTCACATTTGATAACCTTCGAACATACGACATCAAGCTCAACCCGGAAAAATGCGTTTTCGGCGTTCCAGCCGGAAAGCTCTTGGGCTTCATTGTATCCGATAGAGGAATTGAAGCAAATCCAGCCAAGATCCGAGCTCTGTCACAAATGGATATCCCAAAGGACCTCAAACAAATACAAAAGTTAACCGGATGCGTGGCGGCTCTAAGCCGCTTTATCTCCCGCATGGGAGAAAAGGCCCTACCCCTTTACCGCCTCCTTCGGCGCACCGAACACTTTGAATGTACGGATGCAGCCACAGCCGGAATCGACGAAATAAAAGCCATACTGGCAACAAACACAGTCCTGGCCATGCCAAACATTGGCGAACCAATGCTATTGTACATTGCAGCAATACATCAGGTTGTAAGCGCAGTGCTCGTCGTCGAACGAGAAACGGACGGACACAAATTCCCCCTTCAAAGCCGGTCTATTATGTGTCCACTGTCCTCACTCCGTGCAAATCACGGTACCCGCATTATCAAAAGATTGCGTACACCGTATTCATGGCATCCCGGAAGCTACGACACTACTTTCAAGAGTGTTCAATAACAGTAGCCTCGGAAGTACCACTTAACGATATTATAAACAACCGTGACGCAACAGGCCAGATTGCAAAATGGGCCATTGAGCTCCTCCCATTCGACATAACTTATAAGCCACGGCGAGCCATCAAGTCGCAAGTTTTGGCCGACTTTGTCGCAGAATGGACGGAGGCCGAACTCCCTAAAGAGTACGGCACATATTCAAATTGGATCATGCATTTCGACGGCTCCAAGATGTTGGCCGGACTAGGGGCTGGCGTCGTTTTGACGTCCCCCACAGGAGACACAGTTCAATACGTACTCCAGATTATGTACACAAGGCTGGACCAGAATGAAAAAGAGGTTGATTCACTCAAAATTTTCAAAGAAC
>NW_021184760.1:0-1229 GCF_002162155.2 Triticum dicoccoides
CCTCCCCACTATATATAGGGGTGGAGGGGCTGGTTTCTTGCCCTCCAAGTCCATTGGGGCGTTGGCCAAGGTGGGAGGAAAGAAATCTCATTATTTCCTTCCCCACCGATTGTTATCCCCCCTTTTAGGGATCTTGATCTTATCCCTTCGGGATATGATCTTATTCCTTCTAAGGGGGGATCTTGGTGCGCCTTGACCAGGGGTGTGGGGCCTTGCCCCCACTACCCACGTCCATGTGGGTCCCCCCATGCAGGTGGGCCCCACTCCGGAACCTTCTAGAACCTTCCCGGTACAATACCGAAAAATCCCGAACATTTTCCGGTGGCCAAAATAGGACTTCCCATATATAAATCTTTACCTCCGGACCATTTCGGAACTCCTCGTGACGTCCGGGATCTCATCCGGGACTCCGAACAACATTCGGTAACCACATACAAACTTCCTTTATAACCCTAGCGTCATCGAACCTTAAGTGTGTAGACCCTACGGGTTCGGGAGACATGTAGACATGACCGATACGTTCTCCGGTCAATAACCAACAGCGGGATCTGGATACCCATGATGGCTCCCACATGTTCCACGATGATCTCATCGGATGAACCACGATGTCAAGGACTTAATCAATCCCGTATTCAATTCCCTTTGTCTATCGGTATGTTACTTGCCCGAGATTCGATCGTCGGTATCCAATACCTTGTTCAATCTCGTTACCGGCAAGTCACTTTACTCGTTCCGTAACACATCATCCCTTGATCAACTCCTTGGTCACATTGCGCATATGATGATGTCCTACCGAGTGGGCCCAGAGATACCTCTCCGTTTACACGGAGTGACAAATCCCAGTCTCGATCCGCATAAAACAATAGATACTTTCGGAGATACCTGTAGTGCACCTTTATAGTCACCCAGTTACGTTGTGACGTTTGATACACCCAAAGCACTCCTACGGTATCCAGGAGTTACACGCTCTCATGGTCGAAGGAAGAGATACTTGACATTGGCAAAGCTCTAGCAAATGAACTACACGATCTTTTGTGCTAGTCTTAGGATTGGGTCTTGTCCATCACATCATTCTCCTAATGATGTGATCCCGTTATCAACGACATCCAATGTCCATAGCCAGGAAACCATGACTATCTGTTGATCACAACGAGCTAGTCAACTAGAGGCTCACTAGGGACATATTGTGGTCTATGTATTCACACGTGTATTACGATTTCCGGATAATA
>NW_021184761.1:0-4573 GCF_002162155.2 Triticum dicoccoides
TGATGGGGAGGAGTTGCTCAGAGTTACGCGCATGGGTCCACATGCTAGCGGCACAAACGAACAAACCTACGCAGACCTGCATGCGAGACTACAACACTGTGCACCGTAACACGGTCTGCCACTGTAATGGCTTCGCATAAACGGTCCTTACTGACGCACATCGAGGTTCAGCGCTCCGAGCCAAGTGCCAGGATAACGGGACCTGGGTGTGTAAGCTTTATGGGCGTGTTTGGATGGGTGCGTCGCACCTGTCTCGCACCCGAGGTGCAAAATTCGACGTGTTTGGTTTCCTGTGCGGCCCTCTCAGCCTGGCCCATCAGATGCAAAAGAGGCCCTCTCAGCCAGGCTGAGTGAAACGCGAGAATCGGGCGTATCCCGCAGCCAGGTTCGCGCATGCATCGCTCCGCCCTTTCCTTTCTCCATCTCTCACGCTTCAGATCCCATCGAGCACACAAACCCACCGCCGCGGCCGCCTTCTGATCCCCTCGTCCGCCACCGGTGCGAACTCCCTCGCCGGAGATCGAATCCGCCGGTACTCCTGCACATCCGCGTCAAGGGCTCGCCGTCCTGCTTCAACATCGCCGGGATCCGCTGCCGCCGCCGAACAACGCCGATGGCCACGCCGGAGCTCGCCACGCCTGTGGACGAGTTCGCCGGATCTAGCAACGCCGCCCGCCACACATCGAGATGAAGAAGGGGAGGGAAGGGGAGCACCTGCACGTCGCGACCGGCAACTAGCGTCGTCTTGCTGTCTCCGCCGCCGGCATCTCCTCCTGGTTGCTGTCTCCCCCTTCACTACCATCTAGTTGTCAGATTGGAGAAAATGTTTTGATTGTTTTGGTTCAGATTTCATCATAATTGTTTATTTTTTGTCCATCAAATGCTCCAGATTCAGTTGGAATGCTTAAAATTGAAAGAGAAAAGTTCACGGAACCAATCTCAAACACAGCCTACCAAACAACATCTATTGTATATAGCATCTCTTATGCATCCATACCATACATTCCACCAAACACACATCTTAGCTCATCTTTGCATCAACTCAACCAGGCCAAGCTCACCCAGGATCCCTCATGCGATGCAGTCTATATCCACCCAGGCAACCAAACACGCCCTATATAAATCAGCATTCAACAACTGTATATGATCGATAGTCCTGCTTCAACAACCTCCGAGGAACCAAGAAAACAGGGTATAGTAGCAACTCGGGAGCCATCTGTGTCTCCCACTTTCAGTGACGGAGCGGGACAAGGAACCAAGGGGGGCCAATCTCAAACTAAAAGCAAAATATGCGCAAGCTCAGAACGTAAATCTATATCTATATCTATATCTATACTTCTATATCTATGTATATCTATGTATATCTATACTTCTATATCTATATCTATCTATACTTACTTATACTAATTAGAGACTCCCTACAAATACATATACTTATATATACTTATACTTACTTATACTAATTAGAGACTCCCTACAAATTCTCATGTTAAATAGAAAATTAGGGCCGTTCATCTGGTGGAACCAAGTTATTACGGTCTAGATTAGCCCTTTTTTTTCTGAGGAGAGATTAGCCCATAACTCAAAAACGTACAGAAAATTAGGGCCGTTCATCTGGTGGGACCAAGTTATTACGGTCTAGATTAGCCCTTACTTATTTTTGAGAAGAGATTAGCCCATAATTCAAAAAACGTACAGGACTACAGGAGACAAGCTATTTTCCCAACGGGTAAAAAAAAACAGGTACGCATTCACGTATATGCAGAATAGAATAGGAAACCAAGTATGTCGCTTTGTTTAAAGATAGTCACTCCCCGCAAAAACGAAAAAAACAGGTATACGTCCACGTGCATGCAGAACAGAAAAGGCCACCAGCTTCATATATCTTTGTTTAAAGATAATTACATTGCGTATCTCAAGGAACGTGCAGAGAGGACAAAACTAACTAAATCTTTTTCTTTAAAGATAATAAATCATACGTGAAACGTGAAAGGCACGAACTTCCTTTCCCATCGCAGTGTTCGTCCCTTTGGGCATAACCTACGTGTTTGGTCTTCCTCCAGGCATCTACTCTCCCTAACGTATTGCCTTCCTCCTCTCTTCACTACTCAAGAAAAAAAAAATCTCCAATATATTCCTTTTCATCGGCGGCAAGTCCGATCCAGCGCACGGCAAATCACATCTCCCGACTGAATCTAATCGCACCAGGGCATGGAGGATAGGCCTTGGCTTTTGTCTCCCAGCGCCATCAGCATCTCTTTGTGTGTTGCTTTTATCTGGGAAAAGCAAGACTTGCATTCAGGTGATGAACATGATTGACTAATTGTATAACTGGTCCTCCACACATTATACAAAATTGTACGACGAACTGCAACACATGACCTTCCACTATGCTGTTTTCATCTGAGGTAGTATACTGTTTTTCTTATTGAATTACAGTTTCTCTTTAGCATTCACCTATGTACCCTATTTACTAGGAAAGACAAAAGGCATGGAGATTCGGTCAGGGAAAGAAGCTCAATACTTTTATCTCAAATTTCAGCTCTATTTATTTGTCACAGTATTTCATATGTTGTACGTTATCATGACACCTTTTTCTACCACAAATCTCCACCGATCCTCTCTCCTCTATTTGTCTTCCCTGCCATGTAATTTACATCATTCAGTTCTATTAATAAGGGAGTTGTCTCCCTTGACCACATGCACCTCTAAATCTGCAATTATACAATCCAACCAATGAAGTTATCCACGGAGGAACCACTTATGCCCATAGTATGAGTAAAAGGAGGTTATTTTTCACACAAGTTCGTTTTTGTGACATCTATACATGTTCTAATTATCAGTATGCAGTTGATTTATTTTTATGGGGATTGTAATTTTAATCGGGTATGTTCTCTATGTTTTCTGTAATTTCTTTGAAGGACGATCAACCAACTATTTCCCAGGATAGCGTCATTGGTGGGCACAGGTTTGTCTACAAGACTGCAAATGCTCATGTTCCATGCAATAGACTCTACATGGAAATAGAAAGTTTTGACCTTATCCACACAAGCCACTAGGTCATGGAATTTGAGCCATTATAATTAAGCTGCCCATGAATCATATATGTCATTAGGTCACTGTCTTGCTGAACTTTACATCGCCTAATGCATCGGAGGCACATGTTAGAGTTGTATATCTTCTCTCCAATAGTTTTTCTGATTGTTAGCGTACTGTATTTGCATTTCTAATAAGTAATAATTGGACGTCACATAAGTCCATGCATTGTAACTTTTGTAAGTTAGTGTTGGTACAAATATGATGAATCAAGATCACTTCAGGGATTTTGTAGAATAATCAAATTATTTACCAAGTAACCCAAACCTAAGTAAACATATGAAACGACCTCCATTGTAGTCAAACCCAATATACCTTAGGTACCCCGACTAGATGCAACAAGATTCGATTGTACCAAGTTATGTAGGTTAATCTTACATGCAAGCAAATAAACTAATGATGTAGGGGATGAGAATAATCTACATTCAAGAAATAAATATACTTCCGCTTTTCACTGTTCTTACTCTCATCGTTTTTGGCGACGTGATTAAGTATTTTTGTTAATGCCATGTTGAGCTGCGGTCTTAGAAGAAGTTTGAAAGTTCTTCAGAATAAAATGCGTGCAAATTGTAGGAACCACATATATAGGATGTCAGATAATGGATACGAGCCATGTATTATTCAGTTTATTTGTTTCGGTTTCATTTTAAAATACAAACCGTATCAGTATTTCGCTAAATATTGTATCAGCATATTGATAAATATATGGGTTCAAATTTATTTGTGTTTCATTATATACCAAATTTATTCAGTATGGTTTAGGTATTACAAAAGCCATACTGAAATAATTTTGTATATAATATATATGTTTAAAATATATATTAGCATTTTACTCTTAGAAAATTACTAACGTGATCAGAGTGGACATGTTTTAGATTAATACGTTATGATATGACGGAAACAAGGAAGATGCAAGAAACTACAACCGTTAAAATTTGATGTGTTGAAGTCATTACATGCGAAAATTAGACGTGATAAAATAATTGTATTTTTTATCTGTATTTCAAAAATTTGAGTATATGCTTCATTTCATATTCTATTATTTGAAATATTAAATCATAACAGTAATAACACTTGAATATAAAACCTGTGTACTCACGACAAAGGATAATAAACCTAAGTGGTCATATGACATGATGGAGCTGTTCTAATAGAAATTTGGCACGTCCCAATTTTCCAAGTCCCAGTAAATGAGTTATGGCTCCAAAGCTTTATCCCATGTTTAATTATTTAGGTAAAGTCATAATCATTGGTTATTAAAGTAGCCCGTGCGAATGCACGGGTTGACTACTAGTTATCAACCAATGCCAGAGCATTAGAAGTGGGATAAGCCGATGGTTGTTCTTGTTCAACAATTTCTTCACCTCTATTAATTTTGAAAAATACGTATGTGCATGGCAGCACAAGGTGAGTTGTACAGATGCAATAGCAAGCAGTCAGGGTACCGGCAGTTGGCAGTGCACCAACTTTGTTGGCT
>NW_021184762.1:0-4573 GCF_002162155.2 Triticum dicoccoides
TGATGGGGAGGAGTTGCTCAGAGTTACGCGCATGGGTCCACATGCTAGCGGCACAAACGAACAAACCTACGCAGACCTGCATGCGAGACTACAACACTGTGCACCGTAACACGGTCTGCCACTGTAATGGCTTCGCATAAACGGTCCTTACTGACGCACATCGAGGTTCAGCGCTCCGAGCCAAGTGCCAGGATAACGGGACCTGGGTGTGTAAGCTTTATGGGCGTGTTTGGATGGGTGCGTCGCACCTGTCTCGCACCCGAGGTGCAAAATTCGACGTGTTTGGTTTCCTGTGCGGCCCTCTCAGCCTGGCCCATCAGATGCAAAAGAGGCCCTCTCAGCCAGGCTGAGTGAAACGCGAGAATCGGGCGTATCCCGCAGCCAGGTTCGCGCATGCATCGCTCCGCCCTTTCCTTTCTCCATCTCTCACGCTTCAGATCCCATCGAGCACACAAACCCACCGCCGCGGCCGCCTTCTGATCCCCTCGTCCGCCACCGGTGCGAACTCCCTCGCCGGAGATCGAATCCGCCGGTACTCCTGCACATCCGCGTCAAGGGCTCGCCGTCCTGCTTCAACATCGCCGGGATCCGCTGCCGCCGCCGAACAACGCCGATGGCCACGCCGGAGCTCGCCACGCCTGTGGACGAGTTCGCCGGATCTAGCAACGCCGCCCGCCACACATCGAGATGAAGAAGGGGAGGGAAGGGGAGCACCTGCACGTCGCGACCGGCAACTAGCGTCGTCTTGCTGTCTCCGCCGCCGGCATCTCCTCCTGGTTGCTGTCTCCCCCTTCACTACCATCTAGTTGTCAGATTGGAGAAAATGTTTTGATTGTTTTGGTTCAGATTTCATCATAATTGTTTATTTTTTGTCCATCAAATGCTCCAGATTCAGTTGGAATGCTTAAAATTGAAAGAGAAAAGTTCACGGAACCAATCTCAAACACAGCCTACCAAACAACATCTATTGTATATAGCATCTCTTATGCATCCATACCATACATTCCACCAAACACACATCTTAGCTCATCTTTGCATCAACTCAACCAGGCCAAGCTCACCCAGGATCCCTCATGCGATGCAGTCTATATCCACCCAGGCAACCAAACACGCCCTATATAAATCAGCATTCAACAACTGTATATGATCGATAGTCCTGCTTCAACAACCTCCGAGGAACCAAGAAAACAGGGTATAGTAGCAACTCGGGAGCCATCTGTGTCTCCCACTTTCAGTGACGGAGCGGGACAAGGAACCAAGGGGGGCCAATCTCAAACTAAAAGCAAAATATGCGCAAGCTCAGAACGTAAATCTATATCTATATCTATATCTATACTTCTATATCTATGTATATCTATGTATATCTATACTTCTATATCTATATCTATCTATACTTACTTATACTAATTAGAGACTCCCTACAAATACATATACTTATATATACTTATACTTACTTATACTAATTAGAGACTCCCTACAAATTCTCATGTTAAATAGAAAATTAGGGCCGTTCATCTGGTGGAACCAAGTTATTACGGTCTAGATTAGCCCTTTTTTTTCTGAGGAGAGATTAGCCCATAACTCAAAAACGTACAGAAAATTAGGGCCGTTCATCTGGTGGGACCAAGTTATTACGGTCTAGATTAGCCCTTACTTATTTTTGAGAAGAGATTAGCCCATAATTCAAAAAACGTACAGGACTACAGGAGACAAGCTATTTTCCCAACGGGTAAAAAAAAACAGGTACGCATTCACGTATATGCAGAATAGAATAGGAAACCAAGTATGTCGCTTTGTTTAAAGATAGTCACTCCCCGCAAAAACGAAAAAAACAGGTATACGTCCACGTGCATGCAGAACAGAAAAGGCCACCAGCTTCATATATCTTTGTTTAAAGATAATTACATTGCGTATCTCAAGGAACGTGCAGAGAGGACAAAACTAACTAAATCTTTTTCTTTAAAGATAATAAATCATACGTGAAACGTGAAAGGCACGAACTTCCTTTCCCATCGCAGTGTTCGTCCCTTTGGGCATAACCTACGTGTTTGGTCTTCCTCCAGGCATCTACTCTCCCTAACGTATTGCCTTCCTCCTCTCTTCACTACTCAAGAAAAAAAAAATCTCCAATATATTCCTTTTCATCGGCGGCAAGTCCGATCCAGCGCACGGCAAATCACATCTCCCGACTGAATCTAATCGCACCAGGGCATGGAGGATAGGCCTTGGCTTTTGTCTCCCAGCGCCATCAGCATCTCTTTGTGTGTTGCTTTTATCTGGGAAAAGCAAGACTTGCATTCAGGTGATGAACATGATTGACTAATTGTATAACTGGTCCTCCACACATTATACAAAATTGTACGACGAACTGCAACACATGACCTTCCACTATGCTGTTTTCATCTGAGGTAGTATACTGTTTTTCTTATTGAATTACAGTTTCTCTTTAGCATTCACCTATGTACCCTATTTACTAGGAAAGACAAAAGGCATGGAGATTCGGTCAGGGAAAGAAGCTCAATACTTTTATCTCAAATTTCAGCTCTATTTATTTGTCACAGTATTTCATATGTTGTACGTTATCATGACACCTTTTTCTACCACAAATCTCCACCGATCCTCTCTCCTCTATTTGTCTTCCCTGCCATGTAATTTACATCATTCAGTTCTATTAATAAGGGAGTTGTCTCCCTTGACCACATGCACCTCTAAATCTGCAATTATACAATCCAACCAATGAAGTTATCCACGGAGGAACCACTTATGCCCATAGTATGAGTAAAAGGAGGTTATTTTTCACACAAGTTCGTTTTTGTGACATCTATACATGTTCTAATTATCAGTATGCAGTTGATTTATTTTTATGGGGATTGTAATTTTAATCGGGTATGTTCTCTATGTTTTCTGTAATTTCTTTGAAGGACGATCAACCAACTATTTCCCAGGATAGCGTCATTGGTGGGCACAGGTTTGTCTACAAGACTGCAAATGCTCATGTTCCATGCAATAGACTCTACATGGAAATAGAAAGTTTTGACCTTATCCACACAAGCCACTAGGTCATGGAATTTGAGCCATTATAATTAAGCTGCCCATGAATCATATATGTCATTAGGTCACTGTCTTGCTGAACTTTACATCGCCTAATGCATCGGAGGCACATGTTAGAGTTGTATATCTTCTCTCCAATAGTTTTTCTGATTGTTAGCGTACTGTATTTGCATTTCTAATAAGTAATAATTGGACGTCACATAAGTCCATGCATTGTAACTTTTGTAAGTTAGTGTTGGTACAAATATGATGAATCAAGATCACTTCAGGGATTTTGTAGAATAATCAAATTATTTACCAAGTAACCCAAACCTAAGTAAACGTATGAAACGACCTCCATTGTAGTCAAACCCAATATACCTTAGGTACCCCGACTAGATGCAACAAGATTCGATTGTACCAAGTTATGTAGGTTAATCTTACATGCAAGCAAATAAACTAATGATGTAGGGGATGAGAATAATCTACATTCAAGAAATAAATATACTTCCGCTTTTCACTGTTCTTACTCTCATCGTTTTTGGCGACGTGATTAAGTATTTTTGTTAATGCCATGTTGAGCTGCGGTCTTAGAAGAAGTTTGAAAGTTCTTCAGAATAAAATGCGTGCAAATTGTAGGAACCACATATATAGGATGTCAGATAATGGATACGAGCCATGTATTATTCAGTTTATTTGTTTCGGTTTCATTTTAAAATACAAACCGTATCAGTATTTGGCTAAATATTGTATCAGCATATTGATAAATATATGGGTTCAAATTTATTTGTGTTTCATTATATACCAAATTTATTCAGTATGGTTTAGGTATTACAAAAGCCATACTGAAATAATTTTGTATATAATATATATGTTTAAAATATATATTAGCATTTTACTCTTAGAAAATTACTAACGTGATCAGAGTGGACATGTTTTAGATTAATACGTTATGATATGACGGAAACAAGGAAGATGCAAGAAACTACAACCGTTAAAATTTGATGTGTTGAAGTCATTACATGCGAAAATTAGACGTGATAAAATAATTGTATTTTTTATCTGTATTTCAAAAATTTGAGTATATGCTTCATTTCATATTCTATTATTTGAAATATTAAATCATAACAGTAATAACACTTGAATATAAAACCTGTGTACTCACGACAAAGGATAATAAACCTAAGTGGTCATATGACATGATGGAGCTGTTCTAATAGAAATTTGGCACGTCCCAATTTTCCAAGTCCCAGTAAATGAGTTATGGCTCCAAAGCTTTATCCCATGTTTAATTATTTAGGTAAAGTCATAATCATTGGTTATTAAAGTAGCCCGTGCGAATGCACGGGTTGACTACTAGTTATCAACCAATGCCAGAGCATTAGAAGTGGGATAAGCCGATGGTTGTTCTTGTTCAACAATTTCTTCACCTCTATTAATTTTGAAAAATACGTATGTGCATGGCAGCACAAGGTGAGTTGTACAGATGCAATAGCAAGCAGTCAGGGTACCGGCAGTTGGCAGTGCACCAACTTTGTTGGCT
>NW_021184763.1:0-1418 GCF_002162155.2 Triticum dicoccoides
GAGTGAGAGAGAGCAGGGGGGAGGCGTGGCGTCGTCCAGGGGCATCGAGGCGAGGAGGGGAGGGCAGGCAGGCAGGGAGAGAGGTGGCGTGGCGCGGTGGCGCGCGCGCGCGCCGGCCACACTCCCCTCCCTCTGTCGGGACGAAGACGACAGAGGAGGGAGACGGGCTGGGCCGCCTGCTGGCTGGGCCGGCCAGCTGGCTGGGCTGCACAGGGAGGAGCCCAGGTAAGCTTCTCCCTTTTATCTTTTTTCTGTTTTCTAATTTCTGACATTTGTTTTGATTTAAATAATATATTAAATCATTTATTTAACTTATGCCAATTTTTGCAGGGGCTAGATATTTTATTTCAGAGCTCCTTTATAAATGGCATAATATTTGGACATATATTAATATATATAATTAATATATTGCCAATACAAATATTTATGTATTAATTCCAAATGCCCAAAATAAATACCTATGAGCTCTTAAAAATATTGGTTTGATTATTATCTCTGTCCAATATTTTCAGAGAGCAACATGAGCATTTCCTTGGACCCTTTTGGAGAAATTTTTATTTGGGTCATTTTCAAAATGATTCTGAGGGTTTCACAAATCCCCATTTCAAATTAAATGAAATTTTAAACATGATGCACACACTCTGATGCATGGCTAACTAGGGTGTGACAACTCACCCCCACTCAAAAGAATCTCGTCTCGAGATTTGGGTTCCTCCGGGAAGAAGGCGGGATACTCAAGTCGAAGACGATCCTCCCTTTCCCAGGTTGCTTCATCCTCAGAATGGTGCGACCATTGAACTTTGAGAAACTTGATATTATGACGTCGAGTGGTACGTTCGGCCTGATCGAGGATACGAATGGGGTACTCTCGATATGTAAGATTATCTTGGAGATCAAGCGTTTCGTGGTCCACTTCACGGATGGGATCCGAGAAGCAACGCCTGAGTTGGGAAACGTGGAAGACATCATGGACTCTGGAGAGGTGCGGGGGTAGCTCCAACTGGTAGGCAACTTCTCCTCGTTTGGCGAGAATGCGAAAAGGTCCAATGTAACGAGGAGCCAATTTGCCTTTGATACCGAAACGATGGGTTCCCTTCAGAGGGGTGACCCGAAGATAAGCCTTCTCGTCAACCTCGAAAGTCATAGCCTTATGTTTTCGGTCATATTGACTCTTTTGACGAGATTGGGCTGTTTTCAACTTTTCACGAACGATGCGAACTTGTTCTTCTGCTTCCTGAATCATATCCGGGCCAAAGAATTGTCTTTCCCCGGTCTCTGACCAGTTAAGGGGTGTTCGACATCGTCGTCCATAGAGAACTTCAAAAGGGGCTTTACCCAAGCTAGATTGATAGCTGTTGTTGTAAGCGAATTCGGCAAATGGAAGGCACTTCTCCCAGTCCATTCCGAATGAGATAACA
>NW_021184764.1:0-1219 GCF_002162155.2 Triticum dicoccoides
GCTCTCTAAGCATAAAGCTCAGCTTGATTGTGCAGCCAGGCAGATTCAACTGACTCATTCGTCTGAGGATGTCATTGTCTTTGCCGCTCGGGATAATTCCATCCGGTTGTTTTCTCTCAATGAGAAGGGTGAATTGGATGCTATTTCGCAGATTCCGGTTGTTTGTGAGTATCAAGACGTCTTTCCAGAAGAACTTCCAGGGATGCCTCCGCACCGGCCAGTTGAATTTGTTATTGAACTTGAGCCCGGTACGGAACCTGTGTGCAAACGTCCCTACAAGCTCGGCCCTGAAGAGTTGAAGGAGTTGAAGAAACAACTCGATGAGCAAGAAAGATTGGGTCTCATTCGGCCTAGTACTTCTCCGTGGGGTTGTGGTGTTCTTTTTGTGAAGAAGAAGGATGGATCGAGTCGACTTTGTGTTGATTACCGTCCAGTAAACAAGAAGACCATCAAGAACAAATGCCCACTTCCCAACATCAATGAGCTATTCGAACAACTCAAAGGTGCTCAAGTATTCTCCAAGCTTGATCTCCGTATGGGTTATCATCAGATTCGTATTCGTGAGCAAGATATTCCCAAGACGGCGTTCAGAACAAGCTTTGGTTCATATGAATACACCGTCATGTCTTTTGGCCTCGCCAACGCTCCTCCGACGTTCTCTCGCATGATGAACTTCATCTTCAACCCCTACACCAATGAATTTGTTTTGGTCTATCTCGACGACATTCTGGTTTTCTCGAAGAACAAGGAAGATCATGCCAAGCACTTGCGTTTGGTTCTGACAAGCTTAGAGAACATAAGTTCTACGCCAAGTTCTCCAAGTGTGAATTTTGGCTCGATGAGGTTCTTTATCTTGGTCATATCATCTCTGCCAAGGGCATTTCCGTGAATCCTGAGAAGGTGTCCGCAATTGTGAATTGGGAACCTCCTCAGAACGTGAAGCAACTCCGCAGTTTTCTCGGTCTCGCAAGCTATTGCAGAAGATTCGTTGAAAACTTTTCTAAGATCGCCAAGCCTCTCTCAAATCTTCTTCAGAAGCACGTCAAGTACGTTTGGTCTCCGGAGTGTGATATTGCTTTCAACACTTTGAAAGAGAAATTGATCACTGCTCCAGTTCTGACTCCGCCTGATGAAACCAAGCCGTACGAGGTCTTTTGTGATGCCTCTCTCCAAGGTCTCGGTGCTGTACTGATGCAAGAGAAGAAAGTTGTTGCTTATA
>NW_021184765.1:0-937 GCF_002162155.2 Triticum dicoccoides
AAACGGAGCGTGGCTACCCGACTCTTTTTTTTCCGAAACCTACTCCGGCAAGGAAACACGAATCGGAATCTAGATGGATCCCGAAAACAAACCTAATAAGCAAAGAACTCGGATTGGTGGTGGATATATGGTGGTGGTATATGGCAGCGGTGGTGGTAGCGGTGGTAGTATATGGATATGGATCGGTGGTGGTATATGGACACGGATTGGGGGTGGTATATGGATACGGATTCGGTGCGGTGGTGGTAGATGGCAGGGGCGATGATGATGGTGCGGCGGCGGCGTGACAACTTATGACCAGAACTCGAAACTCTAAAAGACTAGACTCTAAGACCAGCAACTAGACACGACGATGCAACCGCAAATTCAACAAAGCAAAACCCTAAAAAGATTATGCAAAGGCTCAGATTGGTTCGGATATGATGAACTAACCCTAATTTTTTTTGTGGCTTTTTCGTGGACTGTAGGTATGAATAACAGACTCGATCTAAACTACGAAAAACTGTAAAATCTCACCGAGCAACCTGGAAATCTGATACCACTTGATAGAGGCAAAGGTGTCCCGTCTTTCGATGAGATGGTGGATTTCGCTTTGGTGGAAGTCGACTTTGACGATCCGACTACGAACGTGCGAGGACGTCGCGCCTTAGCAATCGCTAAACCAACTCCGAGAGGTTATTGACCACGCCGGAGCACGATCAACCTGACCACGAGGGTCTGTTTCCTGCGAGCAAACGAAGAACAAGCAAGAAACTGAGATTGCAATCTGGATATTGCGAATATAAGATGAAAGCTTTATTGATCAAGGTGGGGTTCTGTGACGCCTTTGTCTGGTCGTTGAACACAAACGAAGTACGCGAAGTTGCAGCTATGGCGAACTTTTAATCTAAACAAAACCCAAAGTCTAAACGATGCCCTAAGGGCTGTATATATGGAG
>NW_021184766.1:0-1204 GCF_002162155.2 Triticum dicoccoides
AGAGTAAAGGTCGAGGAATAAAAGATCCTAATACCTCCCGATGGCGACGTGGGCCCATGGGCCACACAGCCATGTTAGTAAAAGTTTTTCAACGACTAGACTCGACTTCGGCCAAGGAGTTGGAAAGGGGGATTCCTACAGGCAGTCGGCTCTGATACCAACTTGTGACGCCCCCGATTTAATCGTACACTAATCATGCACGCAAATGTGTACGATCAAGATCAGGGACTCACGGGAAGATATCACAACACAACTCTACAAATAAAATAAGTCATACAAGCATCATAATACAAGCCAGGGGCCTCGAGGGCTCGAATACAAGTGCTCGATCATAGACGAGTCAGCGGAAGCAACAATATCTGAGTACAGACATAAGTTAAACAAGTTGCCATAAGATGGCTAGCACAAACTGGGATACAGATCGAAAGAGGCGCAGGCCTCCTACCTGGGATCCTCCTAACTACTCCTGGTCGTCGTCAGCGGGCAGCACGTAGTAGTAGGCACCTCCGATGTAGTAGGGGTCGTCATCGACGGTGGCGTCTGGCTCCAGGGCTCCAGCATCTGGTTGCGACAACCAGGAAGAAAGGAAAGGGGAAAAGGGGGGGGGGGGAAAGCAACCGTGAGTACTCATCCAAAGTACTCGCAAGCAAGGAACTACACTACATATGCATGGGTATATGTGTAAGGAGGCCATATCAGTGGACTGAACTGCAGAATGCCAGAATAAGAGGGGGATAGCTAATCCTGTCGAAGACTACGCTTCTGGCAGCCTCCGTCTTGCATCAAGTATAAGAGAGTAGATTGAAGTCCTCCAAGTAGCATCTCCAAGTAGCATCTCATAGCATAATCCTACCCGGCGATCCCCTCCTCGTATCCCTGAGGGAGAGCGACCACCGGTTGTATCTGGCACTTGGAAGGGTGTGTTTTATTAAGTATCCGGTTCTAGTTGTCATAAGGTCAAGGTACAACTCCAAGTCGTCCTGTTACCGAAGATCACGGCTATTCGAATAGATTAACTTCCCTGCAGGGGTGCACCACATAACCCAACACGCTTGATCCCATTTGGCCGGACACACTTTCCTGGGTCATGCCCGGCCTCGGAAGATCAACACGTCGCAGCCCCACCTAGGCAAAACAGAGAGGCCAGCACGCCGGTCTAAACCTAAGCGCACAGGGGTCTGGGCCCATCGCCCATAGCACACCT
>NW_021184767.1:0-983 GCF_002162155.2 Triticum dicoccoides
CTTCCTATATATAAATCTTTACCTCCGGACCATTCCGGAACTCCTCGTGACGTCCGGGATCTCATCCGGGACTCCGAACAACATTCGGTAACCACATACAAGCTTCCTTTATAACCCTAGCGTCATCGAACCTTAAGTGTGTAGACCCTACGGGTTCGGGAGACATGCAGACATGACCGAGACGTTCTCCAGTCAATAACCAACAGCGGGATCTGGATACCCATGTTGGCTCCCACATGTTCCACGATGTTCTCATCGGATGAACCACGATGTCAAGGACTTAATCAATCCTGTATTCAATTCCCTTTGTCTAGCGGTATTTTACTTGCCCGAGATTCGATCGTCGGTATCCAATACCTTGTTCAATCTCGTTATCGGCAAGTCACTTTACTCGTTCCGTAACACATCATCCCGTGATCAAATCCTTGGTCACATTGCGCATATGATGATGTCCTACCGAGTGGGCCCAGAGATACCTCTCCGTTTACACGGAGTGACAAATCCCAGTCTCGATCCGCATAAAACAATAGATACTTTCAGAGATACCTGTAGTGCACCTTTATAGTCACCCAGTTACGTTGTGACGTTTGGTACACCCAAAGCACTCCTACGGTATCCAGGAGTTATACGATCTCATGGTCAAAGGAAGAGATACTTGACATTCGCAAAGCTCTAGCAAATGAACTACTCGATCTTTTGTGCTAGTCTTAGGATTGGGTCTTGTCCATCACATCATTCTCCTAATGATGTGATCCCGTTATCAACGACATCCAATGTCCATAGCCAGGAAACCATGACTATCTGTTGATCACAACGAGCTAGTCAACTAGAGGCTCACTAGGGACATATTGTGGTCTATATATTCACACGTGTATTACGATTTCCGGATAATACAGTTATAGCATGAATAAAAGACAATTATCATGAACAAGGAAATATAATAATAATACTTTTATTATTGCCTCTAGGGCATATTTCCAACA
>NW_021184768.1:0-2413 GCF_002162155.2 Triticum dicoccoides
TCGAGTCCACCTCGATGGGCTCTGTTCCGGTCGACCAAGCCTTGCACGATAATGGATCGCGCGTCGAAGCCTGGTTCTCTAGGGTCGACTGGAACTCTTCGCCCCGCACTGAGCTGACGTCTGTCATCTTGCTGCCGAGGAGCGTAAGACCCACCCCTCGGAGGGGAATTGGGCACTCGACGCCTATCATCTCGGTCGTGTCGGTCTCCATATTGGTCTCGCCGATTCTCGCGCCCTTCACGCCGCGGAGGCGATCTAGGGCTGTGAGCCGACTGAACCGTATTCGCAGCGACGGATCGACTGTGAATTCTGTTGCGCGACTGCGACACGGCCGAATTCTGATCACCTGCTGCCCGGAGCAGATCCCTGATCTGCATCAACCCTCTGCCAGCTTCCGACTGAGAGGGCTGGATGGACTCTGCAATACAGGTCGCAGCTACTAAATTCTGGATTGGGGTTCGATATACCTGAGTCGGCGGGAAGAGTTGACGTCGACTGGTGTCGGGAACTCGTTGCCGCGCGCGCTCGTCGAGTGCTCGCTGAAGATTCTCCAGGCGAGTGCATTCGGCCAAATTGGCCAAACGTGCCTCCTCCAAGGCGCGAGCCTCGGGGGTTTCTCCTGTGATGGGAGTATGCAGGGCATCCACGTTCCTGCGGCGAAGTTCCTCTCTTTGCAGAGAGTCGAGTGGCTCGGGCTGGTACTCTTCGTGGTCTCGTGCGGGGTCGCCTCCGTCGCCTGCCCCACCATCACGGGCGAAGCCAGGGGGACTGCGGGGCCCGTCGACCATCAAGATTTCCGCCGCTGGATCACTGCTATCGCACTCGGATGCAGTCTCTACGGAGCCAGTCGACAGATCGAACAGGCCGTAAAGAGATTCGTCGGGCTCGATTGCCGCAACTTGGGTGGTGGCCGTCTGGCGAGCCACCGCGTGCCTCACCCACCGCTGAAGCCTCGACTGGCCCGAGTGCTTGCGCTGGCGGGAGACCGGGAGGGTGGCCGATGGGGGAGTCGACCGAGACGGGGTCGACGGTTGCCGCAGCAGAACGCCATGGACACATGCGCGAAAATGCGTCGCACCGCGGACGGGGAGCGCATCGACGTCGAGAGGAGCCTCCTGGAGCCAGGCGGAGTCGTCGGCGACGAAGGTGAGAGCACCGATACGGATCTCTTGACCCTCAACCAAAACTCCAGCAACCACCATGATGAAAGTACTCGGAAGAATCGCAACTTCTCCACAAAATCGCTAAAACACCTGCCCCACGGTGGGCGCCAACTGTCGTGGATCTAAGTCTGACAGTAGAGTGGGGGTAGGTATGGAGAGGCAAGGTCCTAGCTATGGAGAGGTTGTAAACACAAGAGATGTACGAGTTCAGGCCCTTCTCGGAGGAAGTAAAAGCCCAACATCTCGGAGCCCGGAGGCGGTCGAGTGGATTATGTGTATATGGATTACAAGGTGCCGAACCCTTCTACCTGTGGAGGGGGGTGGCTTATATAGAGTGCGCCAGGACCCCAGCCAGCCCACGTAGGAGAGGGTTTAAGGTGCGTTAAGTCCGGGGCGTTACTGGTAACGCCCCACATAAAGTGTCTTTACTATCATAAAGTCTACTTAATTACAGACCGTTGCGGTGCAGAGTGCCTCTTGACCTTCTGGTGGTCGAGTGAGTCTTCATGGTCGAGTCCTTCAAGTCAGTCGAGTGAGTCCCTCGTAGGTCGACTGGAAGGTGATCTCTTCTAAGGATGTCCTCGGGCAGGGTACTTTAGATCAGGTCTGTGACCCTACCCTAGGTACATGACTCCATCAGCAACCGATGCTGGCGATTGGCTAGTGGATCTGTGCAAGCATTTCGAGTGCAGTAACGTCAGGCCTGAGGACTTTGTTAAGTTCGCTTCCTTCCAACTCAAAGATCAAGCTGCAGAATGGTTCCAGCAGTACAAGGACTCCAGAGGTGGACATGTTATCACTTGGGATGATTTCCCTCGAGATTTCCGAGCTCATCATATTCCTCAGAGCGTGGTTGAAAGCAAGCGTGAGGAATTCCGCAATCTGAAGCAAAGCTCTTTGTCTGTCTATGACTACAACAAGTTGTTCCAGAAGCTCGCCCGCTTTGCCAAGCAGGACGTCCCTGATGAGAAGAGCATGATATACCAGTTCAGGGGTGGTCTCAGAGAAGAAATTCAGCTAGCTCTTGTCCTCTTTGAGCCCTTGAGATACGATGAGTTCTACAACATGGCACTGAAGCAAGAGGCTGCTCAGTTGAGGTGTGATGCTTCCAAGAAGCGAGTCAGAGATGTTACTCCTTCTTCCTCTACTCAAGTGGCCAAGCAGCAGAAGTATTGGCTTCCTCCTCCTCCGTTCCGTCAGCCGTATCAGCAGAAGAGCAAAGGTGGCAGTGTTTCTTCCCACCCACCCAA
>NW_021184768.1:4903-5974 GCF_002162155.2 Triticum dicoccoides
TATTGTCTCTCTGCACGGTATTCCTCAAGTGATCTCTTCAGACCATGGCAGCATCTTTACCTCGAAGTTTTGGGATTCTTTTCAGAAGGCCATGGGCACCAACATCCGCTTCAGCACAGCTTTCCATCCTCAAACTAGCGGTCAAATCGAGCGTGTCAACCAGATTCTTGAAGATATGCTCAGGCCTTGTGTGATCTCCTTCGGCATGAAGTGGGAGGATTGTCTTCCTTATGCTGAATTCTCCTACAACAACAGTTTTCAAGCAAGTTCGGGCAAGGCCCCTTTTGAAATTCTGTATGGCAGGAAGTGCCGTACCCCTCTCAACTGGTCTGAAACCGGTGAACGTCAGCTTTTGGGTAATGACTTAATCACAGAGGCAGAAGAAATGCGCAAAGTCATTCGAGATAACCTCAAAGCAGCCCAATCCCGTCAGAAGAGCTACTATGATAGTAAGCACCGTGATTTGGCTTTCGAGATCGGAGATCATGTTTACCTCCGTGTCTCTCCCATGAAAGGTACTCGTCGCTTCGGTATCAAAGGGAAGCTTGCCCCCAGATACGTGGGACCTTTCAAGATTGTCAGCAAGAGAGGCGACCTCGCCTATCAACTCGAGCTTCCTTCAAACTTTGCAAATGTTCATGACGTGTTCCATGTCTCTCAGCTTCGAAAGTGCTTCAAGACTCCTGACCGCACCGTCAACTTCGAGGACATTGAGCTCCAAGAAGATCTCTCTTATCATGAGCACCCAGTTGCTATTCTTGAAGAGACAGAACGCAAGACTCGCAATAAGTCAATCAAATTTCTCAAAGTCAACCGACCGTGAAGCTACCTGGGAACGCGAGGATCACCTCCGTTCTGAGTACCCGGCGTTCTTTCAGTCCTAGATCTCGGGACGAGATCCTTTCGTAGTGGTGGAGTGTTGTAACACCCCGGATGTAACTTTCCCAATTTGTACTCCAACTCTTGCCGTTTCCGGCGCTAAGTTATATTTATTTCCTCGGGTTCGGGTTTTGTCTCCGTGTGTTGTTGTCGTTGTCTTGCTTCTCATATCATGTTCCCCGTTGTCCATTC
>NW_021184768.1:6814-12873 GCF_002162155.2 Triticum dicoccoides
CCCGCGCCGCCGCCGCCACCACCAGCCGCCCTCGTCGCTCCGGCGACCCGCGCCGGCCGGAGCCGCCCCGGCAGCCGCCTCCCCGACCTCCTCCGGCGACGTCCCGCTCCGGCCGTGAACAGTGCCCGCCGGAGTTTGCCTCGTTTTGCGTGCCACCAAACCCTAGATCCAAATCTGGGAGGTTTTTTTCCTAAGTCCTTGAAATTTCAGTCCATGTGCACATGTTCGCGGCTCCGTAACTTTGCATCCGTAGCTCCGATTCATGCATATAGCATATCAAAATGTTCATCTCAGAGAGTACATCATTTCGTTCCATTGCATCATTTTAATTTGAGCTCATCTTGATGCCCGAAATGCTGTTAGAAGAGGGCTACTTGAGATTATTGTCAGATCTGCTACTCCGTTTAGCACTTTTGTCATTTTTGCCATGATTATTGTGTGCATGCTATGCCCGTGAGTTCTATATATGTTTGTTAAGGGTTTTGTCATCTTTCCAGAGGTGCAACCCATGTATTTTTGTGATGTGTGTGGTGACTTGTGCAAGCTTGCAAAGTGGTGCACTTGCTAATTCTGTTTTCAGGGCCTTGGCAATTTCACAAAGTCCTGGAGCTGTTTATCTCATGATGCCATATGTTCTTGTTGTTTCCTAGTGATCTGTGCCTCTTTTGAGGATGATCAGTAAGGATGTTTTGTTAATCTTGTAGTGTTCTATCCTTCCATTCCTTTGTTTGCAATTATGGAGAACCCTAGCTTGAGTCAATCGAGCTCTACTTTTGCTACTTTGTGAATCTAGGCAGATTGTCAACTTGTTTGCAATTTTGCCGGTGATGTTGTAATTGATCCGTGCATGCTATGCTATTGTTCTTGCCATGTCTAGCTTGCATTTTATGCCTTATTGATGTATGTATGCTTGTCTTGCCATGACTTGCACCGTAGTGAGTGCATCGAGCTCGTAAACATGCCTACTTGAGTTATATTTCAGCATGTGTCAGTTTTCACTAAGTCTGAAAACTAATTATGTTTTTGCTATGTTCACATGCTTGCAATTGTATTTTCTGATCCCTTTTGGCTCAAGGTCACTAAGGGACTTTTGTTAAGATCTTTGAGTAGCTCCATGCCATGCTTTAGTTTGCCATGTTCAGGTCCTGTAGCATATAGTTTTGTTGCTCCGAAGAGGGCTACCTGATCTGAAATTCCAGACAAGTGTTGATTTCACCAAGTCTGAGATCTGTTTGCCATATGCATTTTTGCCATGCTTGTTTGAACCTGTTAATGGATGAATTGGCCGTAGCTCAGTGCTAGACTTTTGTTAAGCATCTTGTGTGCATCCCTGCCATATATTTTGTTGTCATGTTTGGGTACTGTAGCATGTTCATTTCGTTGCATTTAGATGCCTACTTGCTGTAAATCGCAGACCGGTGTCATTTTTGAATCGCTTGCCATTTCTAAACCGTAACTCCGATTCCGGCGTTCTTTATATCGTTTTCAAGCGATTTCATCTCATCTTTCCAGTGGCACACTTGGTTTTCCAAGTTTAGGCCAAGTTCATGCATTCCCTGTCATATCTTGCATTTTGCATCCCGCATCGCATCCCGCATAGCATAGCATCATTGCATCATATTGCTTGATCCTTGCACGTGGTTGATTGTATCCTTGTTACTTGTTTGTCTTGTCTGGGTAGAGCCGGGAGACGAGTTTGCTAACGAGGAGCCCGTTGAGTTTGCTTTCGAGGATCCAGTCAACTCTGACAACTGTGCAGGCAAGATGATCACACCCTCGAAATCACTACTATCTTTGCTATGCTAGTTTGCTCGCTCGGAACGTCTTGGGAGGAGGTCTATTCCTTCGTTGACCGTGAGAGCTTGTCATGGGCTAAGTTGGGACTCCCCTGCAGGGGTTGTAGATAACTTGAACCTTAACTAATTGAAATGAATCAACTGAGTGTGTTACCGTGATGGCCTCATCTCGGCGGAGTCCGGGAAGTGGACACGGTGTTGGAGTAATGTTTGCGCAGGTTGCTTGCTAGTTTCTCGCTCGCGCTTTGCCTCCTCTTCTCGCTCTCTTTTGCGAATAAGTTAGCCACCATATTTGCTAGTCGCTTGCTGCAACTTCACTTATGTTTACCTTGCCATACCTATAAGCCTAAATAGTCTTGATCGCGAGGGTGCGAGATTGCTGAGTCCCTGTGGCTCACAGATTACTATTACACCAGATGCAGGGCCTGATGATTCCGCTCCAGCAGACGCGTATGAGCTCAAGTGGGAGTTCGACGAAGACTCTCAACGTTACTATGTTTCCTTTCCTGATGATCAGTAGTGGTGCCCAGTTGGGGGTGATTGGGACCGTGTCGCATGTTGGGTTCTTTTTTATTTTGGCGCCGTAGTCGGGCCATGAGTGTTTGGATGATGTAATGTTATTTATGTACTTGATTGACGTGGCGAGTGTAAGCCAACTATGTTATCTCCCCTTTTATTATCATATTACATGGGATGTTGTGAAGATTGCCTAACTTGTGACATATGCCTTCAATGCGATTATGTCTCTAAGTCGTGCCTCGACACGTGGGAGCTATAGTCGCATCGAGGGTGTTACAAGGGTGCCCGGGTGTTGAAAGTCTTGCTTCTTTTATTTATTTCGTTTTTGATTTTTTTCTCCACCGTGCGACTTATAAAATATTTGAAGTGTTTAAGAAAAATTCATCGCGTCTTTTCAAAAGAAAAAAAAAACCACATCGTCCTAAAAAATGTTCGCCATGTATTATTAAAAGGTCAATCATGTATTTTCTAAAATGTTTTCTCAGCATCTTTAAATTCATGACCATTTTTAGAATCTGTGAATATTTTTTTACCTCAATTTTGAACTAAGACCACAACACTTATTTGGATTGCAGGGAGTACCATTTTTTTACCCCAAATACACTAATTTGTTTGACGAGGAAAAGTGTTCCTGGTCCTAAAATTGAAAGGAAGCAACCTAACCTAGTGGCAAATAATTAGATCAATAAGAAGATGTCACGGAAATCGGTTTAGGTACTTGATTCGACTATTGCACTGAGACCTAACATACCTAAGGTAGACTAAACTGAAAGTAGTAAAAACAAGGCACGAACCTATCAAGTATGGGATGAAAACAAAGTGAAAACGGATGAAACTAGTTCCTGCCACATTTGCCTTCATATTTTTTTGTGTAACAGGAAACAAATAAAGAATCAAATACTATCGAAAATGAAAACAGAGCAAAGATGGCACGGACACGGCAATGGAAGCGAGTGTAAACCGGAACCAAAAGACTCCTTGAATGATAGGCAAAAACATAACGAAATAGACAAAATGTTCAGTTTTGGCAAACAAAAACTTGAAGGCGCAAAACAATCAAAAACATTGACATAGCAGTGCAGCTCAAACAATAATATTGATTTGATGTCATACTCAGAATAGTAGACTAGACTACAATTCTAGTAGTTGCATCACACATGGACCATTTTGCACATTGTGTGTTCCTTGCGCTATAAACAAGCATATGCCCATATTGAAAATGGAAAGTTCAATATTCACGGAAACGGATAGTTTCACTCCCGTGCTTATTCCACCGAAAAAGGTTGTTCCATTTGTGTTTTCATTTCCACTTAAAAGATTCCACTTCCATTTCTATTTTGTAAATTTCCATTTTCATTTTCAACTTTCCTCCTTGTTTCTGTTTTCCCACTAGAAAACCAAAATGTTTCCGTGCTATTTTCATCCCTAAGTATAGTGACTAAAATTTTCACTCCGATCCAGACTTGAATTCCTTCAAGACAAAAATTCAATTTCAGTCAACAAATGGTACAGTTTTATATTTCCACCTGCTAGTATTTTAATCTAGCTCATTTTGTGAAGGATCCATGGAATGGGAGAATAAAACGATAACCGTCTTAATTAGTCATGACCGAACAGTAAAGTGTGCAATCGTACAAGACCAAGATTACCAAGATTCTAAAAAAAATTAGGACAGTAAAATCACACCTAACCCCGGCCCTCTCACGCCTTTAACATTTTTGGCCATCTGATACATGTACTAAACGTTCCTGGCCGTTAGATGTCACTTGACACAATTTTTTTTCGGGAGAAGGGCTGGCTGTCCTAAGAGCATGTACAACCGAACTCCACGGATGTGCCCGGTCAATGATTGGGCGTGTTTTTTTTTTAAAACACCCCATATATTAATCAGAAATAACAAAACTCTTACAATCGTTCATTACAAAGCTAGCCACGTAGGGCAGAACACTATTACATAAAACACCGTTTGACCTACTATCAAAACAAAATTTAGTAATCTCATGCGCCACCCTATTTGCCTGCCTGTCAATCTTCACTATCTTTTCGTCCATCCAGTCACATTCTCATTTTCTTCCTCATATGTTCGGTCAGTTGCACATGATTGGTGGAGATGAAGAGAGAGAAGAAAGAGAAAGAAAAAAGATAGTCTGGGGTGGGTCGTGTCCTATGTGGAGGACTGCCGGACGCGTCTGCGAGCCCTCATATCCTCCATATATTTGTCCTCAATATAAGGGTTCACGGACAGCCCAGACATATGGGGATGATAGGGGGTTTGGTTGGGTCATTCTTTTTCTTATCTGTTATGTCCGATCACTGAGCGATCGCGTCCGCACATGTTTGAGGAGGATTTGAGGATGCCCGATGTAGATGCTCTAAAGGGCAACTATCCTCATACCTTTTTGGCACACTATGGTTAACTGGGCTGGTATTTGGCCCAGTGCTCGTTCCATCCCGCGACTCCGTCTCTCCCCTTCTAATAAAAGACTCCATTTATCTCCGACTTCGTCTCAAGAAAAAAATCTCTCCCTGACCTCTCTTATTTGTACCAATCTGATATGGGCAGCTATTATAAAAAAATAAATCTGATTTGGGGGTGGGCGCCATCGAGACGCCAACCTTGACCTCGAGTAGCCATGCCCCTCCCTCGTTCTCGACCTCTAGCAGCAGTGGCCACCGCAACGATGTCGTGTTCCCCGTCTCCAGCTTGCCTCACCCTACCTCAGAATCATCGTCCTCCTACTCCTTCCCCTTGTTGAAATGCAGGGTGGGCCTTGGGCCGATCTAGGAATTCAGAACATCTCTAAGGTACCATGTGGGTTATATGACAATGGTTTGCTGGAAAGTTTAGTCCCAAACCGCGAGTGGAAGAGGAGTTGGACCTCCTTATAAGGGATAATCTTTCATATGTTATTGGAACTTGAGAAGAGAAGTGGTTCTTGTGCCCTCCCCCTCCGCCGCCCTCCTCGCTACGCCTTGCCTCGCCTCGTCACAGCGCACACGTGGGGTTGCAGGAATGAGCCGAGCCCACACCTATGCACTTATTTTTGTTGGTCAGGGATGGACATTTCTTAATAGACGAGCCATGATCTGAGACATTGGATCATGGGCTGTTGTTGACTCAGATGTGGATCCAGACCATGTCTCTCCACCGTAGCCCGCTTATATAACTGAGTCATTGGCCAACCCTAGCCGCCACGAAGAACAGATCGCATCTGCTCTGCTTCCAAGTGCATCGCCCTCTATCGTTCCTTCTGCTGTTGTTGCCGTCGGTGATCCCATACACGGTTGACGGGAGAGCTGGCCTCCGAAACCCTGCCTTTCTAGATCCTATACGGGAGAGGGGTGATTCGGTGTTTAAGGAGCATCTCCTACGTGACTGCTCGCTGCCGTTCATCTACGTCTGCATCGTCTTCGGCATCATCATCTCCACCACAAACAAAGTCGACCATCTCGCCGCCGAGAAACTTGAAGCCGAGAAAGTGTTTTGCATAGACCCATGCGCTTGGCATTGGTTCTTAGTGGGGTCATCAAACTCCTCTCTCCCTTCTTAAATAACTTCCACATTAAATATTTTACCTATTTGTCTTGCTTAGCACCTGTACAACGCGGAGCACTGAGAAGAGCCTTAGAAGCACCTTACGCATTAAAATACGAACGCGTCCTCTTATTTATGATCGAGATACTTGACAAAATTGTGCTTAATCTAGAGGGCAGTGATACGTGTTGGTCGGCCGGCCGAAATTC
>NW_021184769.1:0-1520 GCF_002162155.2 Triticum dicoccoides
TGGTGGTTTTAGGCCTAGCAGATCTTGTCATGCTCCTGGACTTGCGCCAGGTCGAGTCTCACTATGGTTTGATGGCTTTCTCCGTTGACCTAGTACCAACAACTTGGTGGCGAGGCATGGGTTTGGGGTGTCGTACGTTGAGGCAATGGCCCTGGACGGCAGGTTGGACGTCTGGCGAGGGTGAGGGACGTCCAACCGAAAGTTTGGCGCCTCGACGCTGGTGGAGGCGATGTCTTGGTAGTCACGTCCCTCTTGTGGTCGTCGCCATTATTTCTCCTGCCCACCCAGCTCAGGGTGAAAACCCATGTCCGCCCCAGCGGACACGGTGGTGGCGGTGCAATGCGTCATGACCCTGTTGGGTTCATCATCAGTGAGTGTAGTCATCTTTCCGTCGCGGTGGCATGTTCAAAATGGTATGACAATCCAATAGACCCTACCTCAAATCTGGTGACTCACTGTATTGCTTGCACCTATCTTGTACACGCAGCAAAGTCCTCATTTCATCATCTCTTCCCGTGGGTACCTTGGTTAGGCAGAGGGTCCTCTCTTACAGCAGTTGGGTGGTGTCGATGCGATGAAGTCCGGTGTTTTCTTCAAGGTGGTGTGTGGTTGAATGTCGTCATCGATCGGTCCTGGTTGAGTCTTCAGGTGGTCCAGCCTCTCATGTGCTTCCTCTCGCCGGCATGCTGGAGGCGTCTAATTGGGCACTTCCGGTGGTTGTTAGCGTGTTTGGCTTGGGCCATGCTTTCTTTGATCGTCACCATTCAGCCAAGCGGCCGAAGTCCGTTTTGTGATAAAATGATTCTATGAAAGTCTTGTTACAAAGAAACAACTCAAATAATATTCATTTTGTGAGGGTTTAGGTAATAATCTTCTCTTTTGTAAATAATCTTTTCTTTTGTAAGTTTATGCACGTTTTCTATGTGTATGTTGGAGTTAATTTTTGGAATCTGGTCTCCAATGTGCCCAGTTTCTAAAACATAGTAAAAATTAAAAAAATAGGTCTCAACTTAAGAAAAACAAAAATAATGCTTATAAGTATGTTGATAAAAACAAGTCACCTCATCAAATTTCCATTAAAGCAACCTTCAATTGAACTGACAAGAGTTTTGAACAAAAAGGAAACTAAAATGTTACATGCAGGAACCATCAATTTCTTATTGCATGCACCAGAAAGCGAGAGAGCAGAACAACGACTCCACGAAGCAACTTTTGCACATTCAACTTCCATATTTAAATCCTGAGCACAATCGGGCTCAAACCATTGCATACTTCGCATGTATTGCAAGATAATCCTAGGTGTTCAATCCTAACATCAAACATATAATGGATTGCCACATAATCGTGTGTTGTTTCCCTTGTTAACCTAATCATCTCTTGCTTCGGAACAAGGGGAAAAGAACCGAAAATAACGATTCTTTTTGTCAGAAATACAACACATTAGAACCAAAAAAGCATATGAGATCATATCAGTATGATAAAAAATGATATTTGTCAATTATTCAGAAGGTAGAAATACA
>NW_021184770.1:0-672 GCF_002162155.2 Triticum dicoccoides
CGGAGGAACACTTTGTGTGCTACCAAACGTCACAACGTAACTGGGTGATTATAAAGGTGCTCTACAGGTGTCTCCGAAGGTACTTGTTGGGTTGGCGTATTTCGAGATTAGGATTTGTCACTCCGATTGTCGGAGAGGTATCTCTGGGCCCTCTCGGTAATGCACATCACTTAAGCCTTGCAAGCATTGCAACTAATGAGTTAGTTGCGGGATGATGTATTATGGAACGAGTAAAGAGACTTGCCGGTAACGAGATTGAACTAGGTATTGAGATACCGACGATCGAATCTCGGGCAAGTAACATACCGATGACAAAGGGAACAACGTATGTTGTTATGCGGTCTGACCGATAAAGATCTTTGTAGAATATGTGGGAGCCAATATGAACATCTAGGTTCCGCTATTGGTTATTGACCGGAGACGTGTCTCGGTCATGTCTACATAGTTATGGAACCCGTAGGGTCCGCATGCTTAACATTTCGATGACAATTATATTATGAGTTTATATGTTTTGATGTACCGAAGGTTGTTCGGAGTCCCGGATATGATCACGGACATGACGAGGAGTCTCTAAATGGTCGAGACATGAAGATTAATATATTGGAAGCCTATGTTTGGATATCGGAAGTGTTCCGGGTGAAATCGGGATTTTACGGGAGTACCGGGAGGTTA
>NW_021184770.1:682-1336 GCF_002162155.2 Triticum dicoccoides
TTGGTGGAAAGAGAGGAGAGGCGGCCAGGGCATGGGCCACGCGCCCTCACCCCTAGTTTGAATAGGACAAGGAGAGGGGGCGGCGCCCCCCTTCCTTCTTCTCGTCCACCTCTTTCCCCTCTCTCTCCTAGTCCAACAAGGAAAAGGGGGGAGTCCTACTCCCGGTAGGAGTAGGACTCCTCCTGGCGCGCCCCTCTCTAGGCCGGCCGCACCCCCCCCCCTTGCTCCTTTATATACAGGGGTAGGGGGCACCCCAGAGACACAACAATTGATCATTTGATCTTTTAGCCGTGTGTGGTGCCCCCCTCCACCATAGTCCACCTCAATAATACTGTAGCGGTACTTAGGCGAAGCTCTGCATCGGTAGAACATCATCGTCGTCACCACGCCGTCGTGCTGACGAAACTCTCCCTCAACACTCGGCTGGATCGGAGTTCGAGGGACGTCATCGGGTTGAACGTGTGCTGAACTCGGAGGTGCTGTACGTTCGGTACTTGATCGGTCGGATCGTGAAGACGTACGACTACATCAACTGCGTTGTGCTAACGCTTCCTCTTTCAATCTATGAGGGTACGTGGACAACACTCTCCCCTCTCGTTGCTATGCATCACCATGATCTTGCGTGTGCATAGGAAATTTTTGAAATTACTACGT
>NW_021184771.1:0-1054 GCF_002162155.2 Triticum dicoccoides
CATGCATGAAAATAGTACAGATGGATAGATTGGATTTTTCTGATCATTTTTCATATATAATTTGTCCAATTTGGAGTTACAGAATAAAAGTTATGAATTTTTGAAGTTTAAATTATATTCTGGAATTTCCTGATTTAAATTAAATCCAGAAAATCAATTACTGCGTCAGCCTGACGTCAGTGTGACGTCAGCAGGTCAACGGAACAGGTCTGGGTCAAACCTGACAGTGGGTCCCGCATGTCAGGGTGATTATTTTAATTAAAACTTAATTAAAACTAATCCTGTTTAATTAACAGGGCTGGGCCCCACCTGTCATTGACTCAGGGGAGTCAACCAGGGCCCACCCGTGGTCAAACCCGGGTCGGCTGCACCGGCGTTTAGCCGCCGGCGAGCCCGACGCGGCGGAGGGAGTGGTTTTGGCCATTTCGGCCACCAAATGGGCCGCGGAGACCACCGGAGGGGAGCTGAGGACAAACCGCAGCTCTTGGCGGAGTCCGTTGAGGTCGGGGTGGCCGGAGTTGGCGCCGGCGACGACTTTGGCGGCTACCGGGGCTCGGTCGGAGGTGAACTTGGCGCTAGAGGGGTCGGTGAGGCTCGTGGAGTAGCTAGCTAGGTGTTGCGGGACTTGGTGAGTAAGATGGACACCATCTTGTGGCCGGAGTGTGGCCGGAAGCACGTCGGCGACGAGGTCCGCGGCGGTGCGGGCGTGTGATCCTCGTGCGGTGGCTACACGGCTCAGGAATGAGAGAGAGAGGGTCGGAGGAGTAGCTAGGCTCACAGCGCTCCCGTAGAGGCCACCGATGAGGTCGGGGACGAGCTGAGGCGGCGACGGCGTTGAAGGGGATCTCCGGCGACGGTGAGCTCGGGCGAGGTCGGTGCGGTGGTCTCGGGCCGCACGAGCACACGGGGCTCGGCTGCTCGATGAAGTAGACAGCGGCGGAGCTCCTGGACACGGTGGCACGGCGTGGGGTGGACGGAGTGCGTGGCTACGGCGTGGGGGTGGCGGCGATGGCGTCGGCCATGGCTGGGACGTGCGAGGGGGAGGAGCTGGAGA
>NW_021184772.1:0-1530 GCF_002162155.2 Triticum dicoccoides
TTCTTAGCCTACAAACTAAGGGAGAAAAGCTCAATCGTTGAGCTTGTGCTCAGATTGTCTGAGTGCAACAATCACTTGAATCGAGTGGGAGTTGATCTTCCAAATGAGATAGTGATGTTTCTCCAAAGTCATTGCCACCAAGCTGCTAGAGCTTCGTGATGAACTATAACATATCAGGGATAGATATGATGATCCTTGAGGTATTCACGATGTTTGACACCGCGAAAGTAGAAATCAAGAAGGAGCATCAATTGTTGATGGTTGGTGAAACCACTAGTTTCAAGAAGGGCAAGGGCAAGAAGGGACACTTCATGAAACGGCAAATCAGTTGCTGCTCCAGTGAAGAAACCCAAGGTTGAACCCAAACCCGAGACTAAGTGCTTCTGTAATAAGGGGAACAACCACTGGAGCAGCATTACCCTAGATACTTGGTAGATGAGAAGGCTGGCAAAGTCGATAGAAGTATATTGGATATACATTATGTTAATGTGTACTTTACTAGTACTCCTAGTAGCACAAGGGTATTAGATACCGGTTCGGTTGCTAAGTGTTAGTAACTCGAAATAAAAGCTACGGAATAAACGGAGACTAGCTAAAGGTGAGCTGACGATATGTGTTGGAAGTGTTTCCATGTTTGATGTGATCAAACATCGCACGCTCCCTCTACCATCAAGATTAGTATTAAACCTGAATGGTTTATTGAATCTCGATCGTAGTGATACACATTTTCATGCCAAAAGATATAAGATAGTAATGATAGTACCACTTACTTGTGGCACTGCCATGTAAGTCATAATGGTATAAAACACATGAAGAAGCTCCATGTTGATGGATCTTTGGACTCACTCGTTTTGAAAAGTTTGAGACATGCGAACCATGTCTATTGGTGTATATGCATGAAGAAACTCCATGCAAATGGACCGTTTGGACTCACTTGATTTTGAATCACTTGAGATATGCAAATCATACCACATGGGCAAGATGACTGAAAAGCCTCGTTTTCAGTAAGATGGAACAAGATAGCAACTTGTTGGAAGTAACACATTATGATGTGTCCAATCCAATGAGTGCTGAGGCATGCAGTGAATATCGTTATGATCTTACTTCACAGATGATTCGAGTAGATGTTGAGAATATTTACTTGATGAAACACAAGTCTGAATTATTGAATGGTTCAAGTAATTTCAGAGTGAAGTAGAAGATCATTGTGACAAGAGGATAAAATGTCTATGATATGATCATAGAGATGAATATCTGAGTTACGAGTTTTGGCACACAATTAAGACATTGTGGAAATTGTTTCGCAATTAATACCGCCTGGAACACCATAGTGTGATGGTGTGTCCGAACATCATAACTGCACCCTATTGGATATGATGCATACCATGATGTCTCTTATCGAATTACCACTATCGTTCATGGGTTAGGCATTAGAGACAACCACATTCACTTTAAATAGGGCACCACATAATTCCGTTGAGATGACACCGTATGAATTATGGTTTAGAGAAACCTAAGTTGTCGTTTCTT
>NW_021184773.1:0-1485 GCF_002162155.2 Triticum dicoccoides
CCTCTTTGCACACAAAAGCATAGCAAACAGATTTGCTGAAATCTAGCTCATCAATATCAGATTTGGTGGCAAATAAACATGCACTTTTCAATTTAATTTCAGAAGCAACACTAGATGGTTTATTATTAGGCTTCATTTGTTGCTCAAATTCTTTTGCCACAATCTGATTTTCACTCTTATTCTTCTCCTGTTGTGCTTTATTAGCTCTATTAATATCATCTTTCAAAATGGAATCAGGAGTCATAGGAAGCAAAGTAATATTTTTATCCTTATGAACAAGAGTATAGTGATTGTTTCTACCATGGTGTACAGAATTTTTATCAAATTGCCATGGTCTACCAAGTAATAAGGAACATGCTTGCATAGGTACCACATCACAATCAACATAATCAGCATATGTAGAGATACTAAAATGCACACGAACAGTACGTGTTACCTTAACCTTGCCGCTGTTGTTAAACCATTGGATGTAGTAATGATTTGGATGTGGTCTTGTGGTGAGAGAAAGCTTCTCCACCATCTCCATGCTAGCCAAGTTGTTGCAGCTCCCTCCGTCTATTATGACGCGCACAGAACGTTCCTTCACAACTCCCTTGGTATGGAACAAATTGTGCCTCTGATTTTGCTCAGCTTGTGTGACCTGCACACTCAAAACACGTTGAGCAACTAAACATTCATACCTGTCAGCGTCTTCAGGAGCCATGTATTGAGTCTCATGATCAGAATCATCTCCACCATGTTCTTCACGTGTAATAAGAGCCAATGTCTCCTCATCATAGTCACTAGCGGACTCATATCCACCATCCGCGGTAGCAATCATCACACGCGGAGATTTGCATTCCCTCGCATAATGACCTCCTCCCTTACAACGATGACAAATAATATCACTTGTGTGCCCTGTTGATGCCATGGAAGAAGAAGAACGCTGTGCAGGCCCCGCAGGTGCGCTCTTGGCAGATAATGGTGGTTGTGCCTGTTTTCTTGTATCACGGCTGGAGGTGGCACCGGATGGAGGTGCTGGTGCAGTTGAAGCAGAAGATGCACGTGTTGTCCATGATGAAGGTCGGCCTGCAGAAAAGTTAGTTCGCCCCAATGCTTGTCGATCCTGCACTTCACGTTCAGCTTTACAAGCAAGATGGAATAAACGAGTGATATTAGTATACTCCTTATAGTCTAAAATGGTCTGAATCTCTCTATTTAATCCACCCAGAAAACGTGCAAGCATAGCTTCATTCTCCTCAACAATACCACATCTAATCATGCCAGTTTGTAATTCCTGATAATATTCTTCTACAGAATTTTTCCCTTGTCTTAAACGCTGCAATTTTTGAAGCAATTCACGTTGATAATATGGTGGAACCCAACGCGTACGCATAGCAGTTTTCAAAGCAGCCCAAGTAGTTGGAATAGGATATAATCTACAATGTTCAGACCACCATACACATGCAAAACTAGTGAAAGCACAAACAGCAGCAGCAACTCGTC
>NW_021184774.1:0-1829 GCF_002162155.2 Triticum dicoccoides
ATATGGTAATATTATTTTCTTTCTTGGAAGGTGTTCCATGCCCTTTTTTAATGAAAATTGAAATCTAATATTCCCTTCCTTCATATCAATAATCGCACCAACCGTTCTAAGGAAAGGTCTACCAAGAATAATAGGGCAAGAAGGATTGCAATCTATATCAAGAACAATGAAATCTACGGGCACATAATTCCTATTTGCAACAATAAGAACATCATTAATTCTTCCCATAGGTTTCTTAATAGTGGAATCCACAAGATGCAAGTTTAGAGAGCAATCATCAAAATTACGGAAATCTAGTAAATCACACAAAGTCTTGGGAATAGTAGAGACACTAGCACCCAAATCACATAAAGCATAAAAGTCATGCTCTTTAATTTTAATTTTAATAGTTGGTTCCAACTCATCATAGAGCTTTCTAGGGATATAAACTTTCAACTCAAGTTTTTCTTCATAAGATTGCATCAAGGCATCAACAATATGTTCAGTGAAATCTTTATTTCGACTATAAGCATGTGGAGAATTTAGCACAGATTGCAACAAGGAAATACAATCAATCAAAGAGCAAAATATAGTGGGTTTAGCAACATCTAGATTTTTATTTCTTTCAATCCCACTTTCATCAATTTCATCATTAAGATCTAAACACTCCGAATTTTTAGAACGCCTTCTAGGTAAAGGATGATAATATTTAGTTTCATCAAGATTCATATTGCAAAATAAAGATTTAATAGGAGACACATCAATAACTTTTAGATCTTCATCTTGATTTTCATAGGTATTCAGTTTAGCGGCCATCTTATTGACTAAGGTGGCTTGCATATCCGAAATTTTAGCAGTCATCTTCTCTAGACGAGCAATCTGGATCTTATACCCTCAAATTCTTTAGACATATCATCAAGCTCTTTATTCATATAACTCATAAAACTTTTTTGTTCTTTAAGCTCGTTTCTAAAGAAATTATTATGCTCAAATTGCAAAACCATAAAATTCCTAATGTTGTTTTCGATCTCCTCTAACCTTTTAAGGTGAAGATCATCAAATCTTGGTTGAGCCATCGCGAGAAACAAGCAATCTAACACACGGGCAAACAAAAAGCAAGCGGACAAAAAGAGGCAAATAGAGAGGGAGGATGGAGAGAGAGGGGGCGAATAAAACGGCAAGGGTGAATTGGGGGGAGAGGAAAACGAGAGGCAAATGTCAAATAATGTAATGCAAGAGATAGGGATTGTGATGGGTACTTGGTATATTGACTTTTTGCGTAGACTCCCCGGCAACGGCGTCAGAAATCCTTCTTGCTACATCTTGAGCTTTCCTTGGTTTTCCCCGAAGAGCAAGGGATGATGCAGCACAGTAGCGTAAGTATTTCCCTCAGTTTTTGAGAACCAAGGTATCAATCCAGTAGGAGCCCACGCTCGAGTCCCTCGTACCTGCACAAAGCGATAGCTGCTCGCAACCAACGCGATTAGGGGTTGTCAAGCCCTTCACGGTCACTTACGAGAGTGAGATCTGATAGATAGAATATTTTTGGTATTTTGATATAAAGTTGCAAAGTAAAAAAGTAAAGGCAAAATAAATAGCAAAATAATATAAAAGCGATGGAGATTGATATGATGAGAATAGACCCGGGGGCCATAGGTTTCACTAGTGGCTTCTCTCAAGAGCATAAGTATTCTACGGTGGGTGAACAAATTACTGTTGAGCAATTGATAGAATTGTGCATAATTATGAGAATATCTAGGCATGATCATGTATATAGGCATCACGTCCGTGACAAGTAGATCGAAACGATGCTGCATCTACTACTAGTACTCCACTCATCGACCGCTATC
>NW_021184775.1:0-1829 GCF_002162155.2 Triticum dicoccoides
ATATGGTAATATTATTTTCTTTCTTGGAAGGTGTTCCATGCCCTTTTTTAATGAAAATTGAAATCTAATATTCCCTTCCTTCATATCAATAATCGCACCAACCGTTCTAAGGAAAGGTCTACCAAGAATAATAGGGCAAGAAGGATTGCAATCTATATCAAGAACAATGAAATCTACGGGCACATAATTCCTATTTGCAACAATAAGAACATCATTAATTCTTCCCATAGGTTTCTTAATAGTGGAATCCACAAGATGCAAGTTTAGAGAGCAATCATCAAAATTACGGAAATCTAGTAAATCACACAAAGTCTTGGGAATAGTAGAGACACTAGCACCCAAATCACATAAAGCATAAAAGTCATGCTCTTTAATTTTAATTTTAATAGTTGGTTCCAACTCATCATAGAGCTTTCTAGGGATATAAACTTTCAACTCAAGTTTTTCTTCATAAGATTGCATCAAGGCATCAACAATATGTTCAGTGAAATCTTTATTTCGACTATAAGCATGTGGAGAATTTAGCACAGATTGCAACAAGGAAATACAATCAATCAAAGAGCAAAATATAGTGGGTTTAGCAACATCTAGATTTTTATTTCTTTCAATCCCACTTTCATCAATTTCATCATTAAGATCTAAACACTCCGAATTTTTAGAACGCCTTCTAGGTAAAGGATGATAATATTTAGTTTCATCAAGATTCATATTGCAAAATAAAGATTTAATAGGAGACACATCAATAACTTTTAGATCTTCATCTTGATTTGCATAGGTATTCAGTTTAGCGGCCATCTTATTGACTAAGGTGGCTTGCATATCCGAAATTTTAGCAGTCATCTTCTCTAGACGAGCAATCTGGATCTTATACCCTCAAATTCTTTAGACATATCATCAAGCTCTTTATTCATATAACTCATAAAACTTTTTTGTTCTTTAAGCTCGTTTCTAAAGAAATTATTATGCTCAAATTGCAAAACCATAAAATTCCTAATGTTGTTTTCGATCTCCTCTAACCTTTTAAGGTGAAGATCACCAAATCTTGGTTGAGCCATCGCGAGAAACAAGCAATCTAACACACGGGCAAACAAAAAGCAAGCGGACAAAAAGAGGCAAATAGAGAGGGAGGATGGAGAGAGAGGGGGCGAATAAAACGGCAAGGGTGAATTGGGGGGAGAGGAAAACGAGAGGCAAATGTCAAATAATGTAATGCAAGAGATAGGGATTGTGATGGGTACTTGGTATATTGACTTTTTGCGTAGACTCCCCGGCAACGGCGTCAGAAATCCTTCTTGCTACATCTTGAGCTTTCCTTGGTTTTCCCCGAAGAGCAAGGGATGATGCAGCACAGTAGCGTAAGTATTTCCCTCAGTTTTTGAGAACCAAGGTATCAATCCAGTAGGAGCCCACGCTCGAGTCCCTCGTACCTGCACAAAGCGATAGCTGCTCGCAACCAACGCGATTAGGGGTTGTCAAGCCCTTCACGGTCACTTACGAGAGTGAGATCTGATAGATAGAATATTTTTGGTATTTTGATATAAAGTTGCAAAGTAAAAAAGTAAAGGCAAAATAAATAGCAAAATAATATAAAAGCGATGGAGATTGATATGATGAGAATAGACCCGGGGGCCATAGGTTTCACTAGTGGCTTCTCTCAAGAGCATAAGTATTCTACGGTGGGTGAACAAATTACTGTTGAGCAATTGATAGAATTGTGCATAATTATGAGAATATCTAGGCATGATCATGTATATAGGCATCACGTCCGTGACAAGTAGATCGAAACGATGCTGCATCTACTACTAGTACTCCACTCATCGACCGCTATC
>NW_021184776.1:0-2656 GCF_002162155.2 Triticum dicoccoides
CGGTAAACCAACTCCGAGAGGTTATTGACCACGCCGGAACACGATCAACCTGACCACGAAGGTCTATTCCTGCAAGCAATCGAAGAACAAGCAAGAATATGATAAAAGCAATCTGAATATCGCGAATATGTATGAAGTATTGATAATGGTGGGGATCCGAAAAGTGGTCTTGGTCTGGTCGTTGGACACAAACGAAGCACACGAAGTTGCAATGGCTAACTTTTAACTAAACAAATCCCAAGGAAAAGCTACTAGATGGATCTACTTATATAGGAGCAAGGGGTGGCGGCCAAGGAGGTGGGAGGACGTCCCAAGGCAGCCTAAAACTAAATCTAGGTCGTACAAGGCCAATGGGCCCAAGTGGAGGTGATGTAACACCTTTGGACTTGTAGTTTGACTCGGATTCTGCTGCAGCATCAGATTGTTTTGTCCACAACTCAACACATCGGACGAATTTGAAGGTGATTCCAATTGGGTTGGAAAGTGCACGAAATCTAGTTTCCAACAAAAAAAGAATCAGCCAATTCCGAGTCCGTATGAAAAACTTGTGTGCGTTTTGAGTCAGGTGTGTCTGTGCAGTCCGAATCTGAATCCAGAACGTGAGAGACTTGGACTCTATCTTCTCTTGGGCCAAAAGTGACGTGAGAGAACTTTTTGGACAGAAAATAAACATCTCTTTCTTCCTTATCTTCATATGTGGATTGTACAAATGTCCCATACACCTGCAATTAGACAAAACACAAAAGTGTGTGAAGTATTTTTGTTCTGGATAACATAAATAGATTATTGAATAGTTTGCACTAGAAATCATCTGACAAATATGCATATATGCAATATTTTTGGTCATATCCAAGGTAGTCATGTCCTCATCAAAATTTCAGCAAATGATGAGTGAACAGGTGCAAGATGTGTTAAACAGATTTGAAGAGGCCATGGAGAAGATAGATGGCATGGAGAAGACGTTCGAAACAAAGCTCGATAACAAGTTTAATGAATTGCTCGCGCGTCTTCCACCACCACCACCCGCTGCACCTAACGCACCTCTCCAACAACAACAACAACAACGACTACCTCCACGTCGCGAAACAGACCTCCGCCGAGCAAGCCGTGTCCCTCTTGCGTTTGGCCAAACTGTTGGTGCTGCTGTTGATACTTCTGTGGCTCCTGCTGTTGATGCGGAGGATGATGAGTATGCGGGCGATTATGAGGATGAGGTTGATCAAAATCCGAACTACGTGCAGCCACCAGCACCACCACCAGCAGGTCGACCTCAGGTATATATTCGTAATGGTAGGCCTGCACCACCACCTCAGGTACGAGATGATGTCCATATTCCTAAACTAAAATTGAATATTCCACCATTTGAGGGTAGATATGTTCCTGATATATATCTTACTTGGGAGTTAGAAACTGAACAACGATTTACATGTTTACAATATCCTGAGGAGAGACGGGTTGCTGCTGCTGTTTGTGCTTTCGCTAGTTTTGCATGTGTATGGTGGTCTGAACATTGTAGATTATATCCTATTCCAACTACTTGGGCTGTTTTCAAAGCAGCCCAAGTAGTTGGAATAGGATATTATCTACAATGCAGTCGTGAAGTGCAGCTTCTACTTCAACTGCACCAGCACATCAATCAGGTGGCTCCTCCAGTCGTGATACAAGAAAACATGCACAACCACCTTTATCTGCCAAGAGCGCACCTGCCGGGCCTGCACAGAGTTCTTCTTCCATGGCATCAACAGGGCACACAAGTGATATTATTTGTCGTCGTTGTAAGGGAGGAGGTCATTATGCGAGAGAATGCAAATCTCCGCGTGTGATGATTGCTACTGCGGATGGTGGATATGAGTCCGCTAGTGACTATGATGAGGAGACTTTGGCTCTTATTACACGTGAAGAACATGGTGGAGATGATTCTGATCATGAGACGCAATACATGGCTCCTGAAGACGCTGACAGGTATGAATGTTTAGTTGCTCAACGTGTTTTGAGTGTGCAGGTCACACAAGCTGAGCAAAATCAGAGGCACAATTTGTTCCATACCAAGGGAGTTGTGAAGGAACATTCTGTGCGCGTCATCATAGACGGAGGTAGTTGCAACAACTTGGCTAGCATGGAGATGGTGGAGAAGCTTTCTGATAGAGGCAAAGGTGTCCCGTCTTTCGATGAGATGATGGATATCGCTCTGGTGGAAGTCGATTTTGACGATCTGATGAGGACATCAATACAATTGTTACACCCACAACCCCTGCTGCTATACATACTGGACCAATTACTAGAGCTCGTGCACGCCAACTAAATTACCAGGTACTTTCGTTTCTTGGTAATGATTCTAATGTTCATGAGAATATGATGCTGCCTAAATTGGATACATTTGTTTTGCTTACAAATGAAGGGCCTAGCTTGGAGAAGGATGAACATTGGAGCAAGAACAAGCATGGAGATGATGGCATGCGCAAGGGAAACAAGAACGGAGTTACAAGTGATGATTTCAGGACTTTGAAGCCACCATAATGGGTGCATGAAGCCTTGGACGAAATATACAAGATGCCACTTCATAAATTTCGTCCCGAGGCTATTTTAGGTGCTGCGTCACCTTATTATTGGGCCAGGCCCATGTAATTTCGAAATACATAAGTATAGGCTATTTTTA
>NW_021184777.1:0-1315 GCF_002162155.2 Triticum dicoccoides
GACATCCAGTCCATACCCAGAATGATATTAATATCTGAAGATTTAAGGGCTATCAAATACGCGAGGAAAACAAGTCTGTCGACTTGGATTTCATTTCCATGGCTTACTCTAGAAGTTTGCCATTTGGATCCCGGAGTTTGAATTACCATAGAGGTTGGCATATCACCGAATGCGACGTTATGCAAACGAGCATAATTTTCGGATATAAAAGAATGAGAGGCTCCTGTATCGAAAAGAACAGATGCCGGGTGGCAATTAACAAGAAGCGTACCGAGAACGACGTTGGGATCCTCTTGAGCTTCTTCGGCAGAGATACAGTTGACATGGCCACGTGAGGCGGTGACCGGCTTGGCGTGGAATACTTTTCCTGTCGGCTTGCCACGGCCAACAGCTTTAGCAGACTGGTTGGGGTTGGTCTGGGGACACTCACGCATATAGTGACCAGATTCCCCACACTTGAAACAAGTCACAGAACTGGTACGTGGAGGAGCATTGTTGATTGGACCCCCATAGGTCTTGGCTGGAGCAGACTGTTGAACAGGGCGAGGCGCCTGGAAAGATGGCCTCGGTGTGAACCTGGGTGGCAGGGCGGTGTTGGGTACCCACACGCGGCGCTTCTGAGGACCAGCACCGGATGAGGAACCCATGTCACAGCCATGCTTGCGTGTTGCGTCATAGTCAGTCTGACTAGTTTCAGCACTGATGGCTTTGTTGACAAGTTTCTGAAAAGATGTGCACTCATGCAGACGGAGGTCACGGCGAAGCTCAGGACTAAGGCCCTTACGGAACCTTGCTTGCTTCTTGGCATCAGTAGACACTTCCTCGGTGGCATATCGTGCGAGATTACCAAACTCCCTGCTGTAAGCATCCACAGAGAGTCGGCCTTGGGTGAAATTGCAAAATTCCTCACGTTTACGGTCCATGAGACCCTCCGGAATGTGATGTTCACAGAAAGCCTCGCTGAATTCAGCCCAAGTAGTGACATGGCCCGCTGGGCGCATAGCTCCATAATTCTCCCACCATAGACTGGCGGGGCCTTCAAGATGATAAGCAGCAAAGGTGACCTTGTCAGCCTCCGCTACCAGCGCGGAACGCAGTTTGTGAGAGATACTGCGAAGCCAGTCATCAGCGTCGAGAGGCTCGACGGAGTGGTGGAACGTGGGTGGATGTAATTTGATAAAATCACTGAGTGACACCACGTTAGTCCTCTGATGGTGTGCCGTGTTCTGTTCAATACGCTCCAACAAACGGTTGGTCTCCCGCTTGTTTCTCTCAGCTTCCATCATAACCTCGGCTAGGGAAGGAGGATGAGGCA
>NW_021184778.1:0-976 GCF_002162155.2 Triticum dicoccoides
CGCTTGAAGGTTGTCGAGTACATGTCGTGTAAACGACGGTAAGTGGTGAGAGCGTGTATGAAGAAGTACACCCCTGCAGGGTTAACATGATCTATTCGAATAGCCGCGTCCGCGGTAAAGGACTACTTGGTTGCCTATACAGTTCATAGACAAGTAAATGGAAACTACTAAAAGCCTCAAGATAAGTGTGAGTGCCGAGGATGGCTCTTCCGTAGGAAGACGGAGGCGGATCCTCGGTAGTGTATTGAAGTGGTGAGTAGTGGACTCGTGTGCGCAAAACCATTTCAAGTTGAGGTATCGTAGGATAGTCTAGCCAAGAGTCAAAGCTGGCTTGCTGCAATAACTCCACCAACCCTTCTTGACAATGTGCATGTATGTAAGATCTGATGTAAGTCTTGCTGGGTACCTTTGTACTCATGTTGCTATAATTTACATTTTACAGAAGACGCTGCAATCCCTTCTGATGGGTTCTACGTAGACGTTAACATCAACGAGTAGGCTAAAGGCCCAGGTGGTGATCTTGAGCCTATGAAGGAGCACGTAGTATAGCTAGGCCTTCCAAGCCTCTTTTATTTTACTAGTTGTCTGTACTCAGACAAGTTACTTCCGCTGCTGGTTTGTATGACTGTATGACTTGAATGTTGGGTCATGAGACCCGTACCTTTGTGTATGATATGTATGGCTCCCTGAGCCTTAAATAAAGTACTTGTGTCGTAGAGTCATGTTGTGATGCTTCGTTGTATTTGCACATATCGAGCATATTGTGTGTATGATTGAAATGCTTGGTATGTGTGGGATCTGACTATCTAGTTGTTTATCTTTAGTAGCCTCTCTTACCGGGAAATGTCTCCTAGTGTTGCCGCTGAGCCATGGTAGCTTGCTACTGCTCTGGAACACTTAGGCTGGCCGGCATGTGTCCTTCTTCGTTCCTGTGTCTGTCCCTTCGGGGAAATGTCACGCATTGAGTACCGGAGTC
>NW_021184779.1:0-1985 GCF_002162155.2 Triticum dicoccoides
TATAGATAGATAGATAGATAGATAAGATTCTATTTTAGCCTGGTAATAATATAATAAATGGCATAATGGCATCACTAACTTTGCATAAGATAACCATACTGATAATTAAAACAGAGCCATGCTTGAGGAGATTGAAGTCTTGGACTTGAAGGCTGATGCCGTAGTCCTCTCTTAAGATGAATGTGCACTTTGATACAGCCTAGAAGATGAATTGCTCAAGATTTACAGGAAGGAAGAGGAATAGTCGCGCCGACTGGGTGGAGGCCAGGTTTACTTGGACCAATCGGCAGTTGGCTCCGACCTGAAGTGTCTTAGATAGGGTATTCATGTCGCCGGAGTGAGAACTGTGATTCCCCCTAGCGTGCTTGTAGGCCATCACCTGGATCAGGTCGGACCACGTGCCCCTGCTCCTTTCACATAGTGATGACAGGCTACGCCCACCCCCACGGTTTTGCGCTTTGAGTCCTTCTGGTTGTCGTAACCCGGTTTCATTGGGCCAGTTAAGGACCACTGGGCAACGGCGCGGTTGGAGCCGCACCGACAGATGTCCGGAGTCCATGAGTGACACTTCTTGGCGAAGTGTTCTAGGAAATTCATGAGGGGTTGGGGTGCTAATGTAGGCCATGATCTCAAGATTAGGAACTGATCTCTCCTTGCGGAAATTCGAGGATCCGACTTGAAGGCTAATATTGCAGGCCTCTCTTCAGATGAATGGGCGCTTCGATACAACCTAGAAAATGAATTTCTTTGGATTTACTGCAAGGAAGAGGAATATTGGCACCAATGGGGACCTTCAGTTGGGTCCTTTTCCGTGACGACAACACGGGTTATTTCGAAGTCATTGACAACGAACATCGATGTCATAACACCATTCCCCTTCCATGGGACGAGGAGCGGGCTCATGTCGGCGGTTCTTATATATCACTATTTGCAACACGAGAACGTGGCGGAATGGTGTTAGCGAACTCAATCTGGGAGGGGACTCAGCGGGTCTCGTAGGGAAAAAATAGCATGCTCCTAGCGTAGATTGAGAAGGAAGTAGCAAACATAATAAAAGGGATAAATCCCTCATCGACCCCAAGTCCGGACAGTCCCCCTATATGGTTCTTCCGGGTGTTCTGGCAACCCATCAAGAGTGAAATCCTTGTGTTGTTTCCGGAATTCGCTGAAGGTGTCCTCGACCTCTCCCGGTTAAACTACAGAATCATCTCACTAATCCCCAAGGTGTCAGGGGCTTCAGATATCTGGCAGTTCTGGCGTATCACAATTATCTGTGTGATATTACAGATTCTCGCCAATGGATACACCAATAGGGCGGCCCTTCTTGCTCCCCAGATTACCCATCCGAACAGAACCGCTTTCATTAAGGTTCGGTATATCCTCGATGGGATTCTGGTGCTCTACAAAGTTATCCATGATCTCAAGAAGAAGCATCTCAAAGCGGTTCTCTTCAAGATCGACTTTAACAAAGAATATGATATTGTGCATTGGTCCTTCCTTCGTGAAGTGTTGATTAAGAAGGGTTTCGATCTAATTGGATTGCGCGGGTGATGCAACTACTGATGAGCGGCCGATCGGCTGTCAACATCAATGCAGAAGTGAACCCCTACGTGCAAACGGTGTAGGGCGTGCGTAAAGGGGACCCTCTCTCACCCTTTTTATTTGACATGGTGGTCGTTTCCCTCACGGTCATATTAGACTTGGCCAAGCTAGCTGCAAATATCAGGGGTATTTGCTCGCATCTCCTGGCGGGTGGAGGGATTACCCTCATCCAATAAGCGGATGACACGATTTTAATGGCTGAGGGGTCCGACGCGGACATTCGACAAATCAATTTCCTGTTATTATTCTTTCAGGTGATGTGTGGCCAAATGAGTAACTTCAACAGGAGCGAGGTGATGGTATTGGGATACTCCAACGAGGAGAAACGTCCAACCACGAACTGACTTAACTACCGACTAGGAACTTTTTCGACGACATACTTC
>NW_021184780.1:0-1985 GCF_002162155.2 Triticum dicoccoides
TATAGATAGATAGATAGATAGATAAGATTCTATTTTAGCCTGGTAATAATATAATAAATGGCATAATGGCATCACTAACTTTGCATAAGATAACCATACTGATAATTAAAACAGAGCCATGCTTGAGGAGATTGAAGTCTTGGACTTGAAGGCTGATGCCGTAGTCCTCTCTTAAGATGAATGTGCACTTTGATACAGCCTAGAAGATGAATTGCTCAAGATTTACAGGAAGGAAGAGGAATAGTCGCGCCGACTGGGTGGAGGCCAGGTTTACTTGGACCAATCGGCAGTTGGCTCCGACCTGAAGTGTCTTAGATAGGGTATTCATGTCGCCGGAGTGAGAACTGTGATTCCCCCTAGCGTGCTTGTAGGCCATCACCTGGATCAGGTCGGACCACGTGCCCCTGCTCCTTTCACATAGTGATGACAGGCTACGCCCACCCCCACGGTTTTGCGCTTTGAGTCCTTCTGGTTGTCGTAACCCGGTTTCATTGGGCCAGTTAAGGACCACTGGGCAACGGCGCGGTTGGAGCCGCACCGACAGATGTCCGGAGTCCATGAGTGACACTTCTTGGCGAAGTGTTCTAGGAAATTCATGAGGGGTTGGGGTGCTAATGTAGGCCATGATCTCAAGATTAGGAACTGATCTCTCCTTGCGGAAATTCGAGGATCCGACTTGAAGGCTAATATTGCAGGCCTCTCTTCAGATGAATGGGCGCTTCGATACAACCTAGAAAATGAATTTCTTTGGATTTACTGCAAGGAAGAGGAATATTGGCACCAATGGGGACCTTCAGTTGGGTCCTTTTCCGTGACGACAACACGGGTTATTTCGAAGTCATTGACAACGAACATCGATGTCATAACACCATTCCCCTTCCATGGGACGAGGAGCGGGCTCATGTCGGCGGTTCTTATATATCACTATTTGCAACACGAGAACGTGGCGGAATGGTGTTAGCGGACTCAATCTGGGAGGGGACTCAGCGGGTCTCGTAGGGAAAAAATAGCATGCTCCTAGCGTAGATTGAGAAGGAAGTAGCAAACATAATAAAAGGGATAAATCCCTCATCGACCCCAAGTCCGGACAGTCCCCCTATATGGTTCTTCCGGGTGTTCTGGCAACCCATCAAGAGTGAAATCCTTGTGTTGTTTCGGGAATTCGCTGAAGGTGTCCTCGACCTCTCCCGGTTAAACTACAGAATCATCTCACTAATCCCCAAGGTGTCAGGGGCTTCAGATATCTGGCAGTTCTGGCGTATCACAATTATCTGTGTGATATTACAGATTCTCGCCAATGGATACACCAATAGGGCGGCCCTTCTTGCTCCCCAGATTACCCATCCGAACAGAACCGCTTTCATTAAGGTTCGGTATATCCTCGATGGGATTCTGGTGCTCTACAAAGTTATCCATGATCTCAAGAAGAAGCATCTCAAAGCGGTTCTCTTCAAGATCGACTTTAACAAAGAATATGATATTGTGCATTGGTCCTTCCTTCGTGAAGTGTTGATTAAGAAGGGTTTCGATCTAATTGGATTGCGCGGGTGATGCAACTACTGATGAGCGGCCGATCGGCTGTCAACATCAATGCAGAAGTGAACCCCTACGTGCAAACGGTGTAGGGCGTGCGTAAAGGGGACCCTCTCTCACCCTTTTTATTTGACATGGTGGTCGTTTCCCTCACGGTCATATTAGACTTGGCCAAGCTAGCTGCAAATATCAGGGGTATTTGCTCGCATCTCCTGGCGGGTGGAGGGATTACCCTCATCCAATAAGCGGATGACACGATTTTAATGGCTGAGGGGTCCGACGCGGACATTCGACAAATCAATTTCCTGTTATTATTCTTTCAGGTGATGTGTGGCCAAATGAGTAACTTCAACAGGAGCGAGGTGATGGTATTGGGATACTCCAACGAGGAGAAACGTCCAACCACGAACTGACTTAACTACCGACTAGGAACTTTTTCGACGACATACTTC
>NW_021184781.1:0-1920 GCF_002162155.2 Triticum dicoccoides
GTGTGTATGTTATTGAAATGCTTGGTATGTGTGGGATCTGACCATCTAGTTGTTTATCTTTAGTAGCCTCTCTTACGGGGAAATGTCTCCTAGTGTTTCCACCGAGCCATGGTAGCTTGCTACTGCTCCGGAACACTTAGGCTGGCCGGCATGTGTCCTTCTTCGTTCCTGTGTCTGTCCCTTCGGGGAAATGTCACGCGATGAATACCGGAGTCCTGTTAGCCCGCTACAGCCCGGTTCACCGGAGTCCTGCTAGCCCAGTGCTACAGCCTGGATTCACTCGCTGATGACCGACACGTTCGATGCTGGGTCATGGATGCCTGTCCCTGTAAGTCTGTGTCGCTTTGGGTTTACGACTAGCCATGTCAGCCCGGGCTCCTTATCATATGGATGCTAGCGACACTGTCATATACGTGTGCCAAAAGGCGCAAACGGTCCCGGGCAAAGGTAAGGCGACACCCGTGGGAACACCGTGCGTGAGGCCGCAAAGTGATATGAGGTGTTACATGCTAGATCGATGTGGCATTGAGTCGGGGTCCTGACACTAGATCTATAAATGAATGAAAGCTCAACAAAAGAAAACTAGTGGTTGTGCATCCAACTTGCTTGCTCACGAAGACCTAGGGCATTTGAGGAAGCACATCGTAGGAATATACAAGCCAAGTTCTATAATGAAAAATTCCCACTAGTATATGAAAGTGACAACATATGAGACTCTCTATATAAAGAACATGGTGCTACTTTGAAGCACAATATATGAGACTGACTATATGAAGAACATGGTGCTACTTTGAAGCACAAGTGTGGAAAAAGAGATAGTAACATTGCCCCTTTTTATTTATTTTCTTTTTTTATTTTTATTTCTTTTTTTCCTTTTCTTTTTTGTCTTTGGCCTTCTTTTTTTTTCTTTTGGCCTTTTTTTTCTTTTGGCCTTTTTTTTTCTTTGGGACAATGCTCTAATAATGATGATCATCACACTTTTATTGATTACAACACATGAATTACAACTCAAAACTAGAACAAGATATGACTCTATATGAATGCCTCCGGCGGTGTACCGGGATGGTGCAATGAATCAAGAGTGACATGTATGAAAAATTATGTGTGGTGGCTTTGCCACAAATACGATGTCAACTACATGATCATGCAATGGCAATATGACAAAAGTAAGGTATGTCATGATGATGATGAACGGAACGGTGGAAAGTTGCATGACAATATATCTCGGAATAGCTATGGAAATGCCATAAATAGGTAGGTATGGTGGCTGTTTTGAGGAAGATATAAGGAGGTTTATGTGTGATAGGGCGTATCATATCATGGGGTTTGGATGCACCAGCGAAGTTTGCACCAACTCTCAAGGTGAGAAAGGGCAATGCACGGTACCGAAGAGGCTAGCAATGATGGAAAGGTAAAAATGTGTATAATCCATGGACTCAACATTAGTCAAAAGAACTCATATACTTATTGCAAAAATTTAGAAGTCATCAAAAAACAAGCACTAGCGCATGCTCCTAGGGGGATAGATTGGTAGGAAAAGACCATTGCTCGTCCCCTACCGCCACTCATAAGGATGCACAAGCCAGGTACACTTCATGTTTCAAATTTTTAACACAACTTTAACCATACGTGCATGCTACGGGACTTGCTAACTTCAACACAAGCATTCTTTACATTTATAATAACCCAACTAGCATGACTTTAATATCACTACCTCCATATCTCAAAACAATTATCAAGTATCAAATTGATCATAGCATCCAATTCACTTCCTATGATAGTTTTTATTATACCCAACTTGGATGCTCATCATTCTAGGACCAATTTATAACCATAGCAAATACATGCTGTTCTAAAATACTCTCAAAATAATATAAGTTAAGCATGAGAGATCAACAATTTCTTCAAAATTAATCCACC
>NW_021184782.1:0-1517 GCF_002162155.2 Triticum dicoccoides
CAAAACAGCCCTAAGCATAGTAGACAACGTTCTATTGACTACTTCAGTTTGTCCATCAGTTTGGGGGTGACAAGTAGTACTAAAAAGCAGTTTAGTCCCCAACTTAGCCCATAAACATCTCCAAAAGTGGCTAAGAAATTTAGTATCACGATCTGAAACAATAGTATTTGGCACACCATGCAAACGAATAATTTCACGAAAGAACAAATCAGCAACATTAACAGCATCATCGCTTTTATGACATGGTATAAAGTGTGCCATTTTCGAGAATCTATCCACGACAACAAATATGCTATCCCTCCCCTTCTTTGTTCGAGGTAAACCTAAAACAAAGTCCATAGATATATCCTCCCAAGGAACACTAGGTACAGGCAAAGGCATATATAAACCATGAGGATTGAGTCGTGACTTTGCTTTTTGACATGTAGTGCAGCGAGCGATAAAACGCTCAACATCCCGTCTCATCTTTGGCCAAAAGAAATGTGTAGCAAGTACGTCCTCCGTCTTCTTGACGCCAAAGTGTCCCATTAATCCTCCTCCATGCGCCTCCTGCAACAACAAAAGACGAACGGAGCTAGCTGGAATGCATAGCTTGTTAGCACGAAACACAAATCCATCGTTAACAACAAACTTGTTCCACAATCTTCCTTCTTTACAATTCTGCATTACATCTTTAAAATCAGCATCATGCACATATTGATCTTTGATGGTCTCCAAACCAAATATTTTGAAGTCAAGTTGTGAAAGCATAGTATAGCGACGAGACAATGCATCAGCAATAACATTTTCTTTTTCCTTCTTGTGTTTAATGACATAAGGGAAAGTCTCAATGAATTCAACCCATTTAGCATGTCTACGATTCAGTTTAGCTTGACTTTTAATATGTTTCAAAGATTCATGATCAGAATGTATAACAAATTCTTTGGGCCATAAATAATGTTGCCATGTTTCTAAAGTCCGAACAAGAGAATATAATTCTTTATCATAAGTAGAATAATTCAGACTAGGCCCACTCAATTTTTCAGAAAAGTATGCAACAGGTTTGCCATCTTGTAATAACACACCTCCTAAACCAATTCCACTAGCATCACATTCAAGCTCAAAAGTCTTATGAAAATCAGGAAGTTGGAGTAAAGGAGCATGTGTCAACTTATCTTTCAATACCGTGAAGGCTTCTTCCTGTGCGGTACCCCAAAGAAAAGGCACATCTTTCTTTGTAAGCTCATTGAGAGGTGCAGCAATGGTGCTGAAATCTCTCACAAAACGCCTATAGAATCCAGCGAGGCCAAGAAAACTCCTCACTTGTGTGACCGTTTTGGGCTGCGGCCAACTCTCAATAGCTTCAATCTTGGCTTTATCAACTTCAATTCCCTGTGGAGTAACAACATAGCCAAGAAAAGATACTCGGTCGGTGCAAAAGGTGCACTTCCCAAGGTTACCAAACAAACGTGCATCACGTAGAGCAATAAAAACAGCACGTAAATGTTCCAAATGTTCTTCCAAAGATCTGCTATAAA
>NW_021184783.1:0-799 GCF_002162155.2 Triticum dicoccoides
AAGATAAGGAAGAAAGAGATGTTTATTTGCTGTCCAAAAAGTTCTCTCACGTCACTTTTGGCCCAAGAGAAGATAGAGTCCAAGTCTCTCACGTTCTGGATTCAGATTCGGACTGCACAGACATACCTGACTCAAAACGCACACAAGTTTTTCATACGGACTCCGAATTGGGTGATTCTTTTTTTGTTGGAAACTAGATTTCGTGCACTTTCCAACCCAAGTGGAATCACCTTCAAATTCGTCCGGAGCGTTGAGTTGTGGACGAAACAATCTGATGCTGCAGCAGAATCCGAGTCAAACTACAAGTCCAAAGGTGTTACATCACCTCCACTTGGGCCCATTGGCCTTGTACGACCTAGATTTAGTTTTAGGCTGCCTTGGGACGTCCTCCCACCTCCTTGGCCACCACCCCTTGCTCCTATATAAGTAGATCCATCTAGTAGCTTTTCTTTGGGTTTTGTTTAGATTAAAAGTTCGCCATAGCTGCAACTTCGCGTACTTCGTTTGTGTTCAACGACCAGACAAAGGCGTCACAGAACCCCACCTTGATCAATAAAGCTTTCATCTTATATTCGCAATATATCCAGATTGCAATCTCAGTTTCTTGCTTGTTCTTCGTTTGCTCGCAGGAAACAGACCCTCGTGGTCAGGTTGATCGTGCTCCGGCGTGGTCAATAACCTCTCGGAGTTGGTTTAGCGATTGCTAAGGCGCGACGTCCTCGCACGTTCGTAGTCGGATCGTCAAAGTCGACTTCCACCAAAGCGAAATCCACCATCTCATCGAAAGACGGGACACCTT
>NW_021184784.1:0-911 GCF_002162155.2 Triticum dicoccoides
CGTCTCTCCTCAGGATACTGTAAACATGTAAATCGTTGTTCAGTTTCTAACTCCCAAGTAAGATATATATCAGGAACATATCTACCCTCAAATGGTGGAATATTCAATTTCAGTTTAGGAATATGGACATCATCTCGTACCTGAGGTGGTGGTGCAGGCCTACCATTACGAATATATACCTGAGGTCGACCTGCTGGTGGTGGTGCTGGTGGCTGCTCGTAGATCTGATTTTGATCAACCTCATCCTCATAATCGCCCGCATACTCATCATCCTCCTGGGTACCAGCAGGAGCAGTAGCAGGAGCCAAAGAAGCACCAACAGCAGTAACAGCGGCACCAGAATTTTGTCCTAGCTCAATAGGAACACGCTGTGCTCGTCCATACTGATTCGGAAGGGGGCGTAGTTGTTGTTGTTGCAGAGGTACGACAGGTGCAGCCGGTGCTGGAAAACGCGCAAGCAGTTCATTAAATCTGTTATCGAGCTTTGTTTCGAACGTCTTCTCAAGGCCAGTGATCTTCTCCATGGCCTCTTCAAAATTTTTCAGCACATCTTGTACCTGTTCAGTCATCATTTGCTGAAACTTATCATGAAGCTCCTTGTTCGATAAGTTCTCCCAGTCAATCTCGTCGGCTTGTGATCCTGGCATGGTTAGCAGCAATAGAAACACACAAGAATATGATCCTACAGACTACTAAGAAGTGGTGGTGGTGTATCACAAATCCGTCAAGCAAATCTCAAATTCTTACCAGTTCTTACCCAGCAGCAGGCGGTGATCGGCAACCGTTGTAGTCAAAAACTCTCAAAGCTTGGATAGAGCGATTACCAGGGAGAGTCAAACACACGACGTAGATGTATGTAGAGCTGGGAAGGCTTATAGTATGGTAGCAAAAAGGGTCAGCAATAATCAATT
>NW_021184785.1:0-953 GCF_002162155.2 Triticum dicoccoides
CAGGCGAGAGCATCAAGCAAAGGCATCCATTTCGGTGCAACAAGAACAAGACCAGCCCAACGGCAGGGAGGAAGTCATTGTGGAGCCCAAGCAGGCATCACCACCAGAGCCTTTGACAGGCGAGGACCAACTTTAGTCAGGATAAGTGTACCCGCTGTTCCCCTTCAAAATGGCCAATTGTTGGCGCCCTTCCCGCTCAATATTTGGGAAGAGGCCCAGGGCCTTTGCCTATAAATAGGACTAGCCACCCCTAGGGTAGAGGGAGCGGGATCGAGTATCTGGCATGCATCTAGAATAGAGAGAGAGAGAGAGAGAGAGAGAGAGAGAGAGAGAGAGAGAGAGAGAGAGCGACTGAACTCCTCCTAGCAGTTCATCGCACCAACCAAGAACAGACCCTCGCGAGGCTGTTCTTCCTTGTATTGTTCATCATCAGCCCAAGAGGCAATCCACCACACCACACACTGGAGTAGGGTTTTACACCACAATGGTGGCCTGAACCAGTATAAACCCTGTGTCTCTTGTGTTGTTTCTTTCGTAGTTTAGATCCTAGCGATTCGGCGAGGAGCAGGTAGGTAGAGGGCGAAATCTCCGCGTGCACCCCAGTGTTCGAACCTCAAGGGTCTACCGGAACCCGAAATCCGACATTTGGCGCGCCAGGTAGGGGTGCGCTGGAATTCGCCTTCCGTCGTCTTGTTCTTCTCCGACCATCGCATCCATGTCTGACACTCGTCGGGCTCGCGCCGAGCGCCGAGCCGCCCTCGCTTCTCGCGTCGCCCAGACGGCTCCCGTCGGCGGGCTCCCTCGTCGTTCCCCGTCGCCTGCCGTCAACGCCGCCACCGGCCCGTGGGGGAACGAGCAACAAGCATCGTCCCAGCATCCATCCATGAGGCGAGATGGCCGCACTGCTACACCCTCGCTCACCCCCGCTGGTTCTTCGTCCCGCTCGCCTCGCG
>NW_021184786.1:0-862 GCF_002162155.2 Triticum dicoccoides
GGACCCGGGGCCGGGTTCCTCATCAAGCGGCGCGCCCCTCCAGGCAGCACCTCCCAGTGCCAGCCCGGCGGAGCCCAGTCCCGGACATGGGTCGGCTGGACGTCGTCGCGGACGGGTCGACGGCGAGGATGCGGGCCGGGCATCGTCGAGAACAAATACTAGCTATATGCCCGCAAAAAGTAATATTTTTTTAATGATTGGATTTTGATAACTAAAATTTCTAACATTTCTACTATTTCAAAAATCTATATACTATTTCATACTAATTAAGCATCTAACACTAAAAACAGAAAACACAACTTCTATACATCCATTAAAAAACTGAAAAACAACATTATATAAAAAAATTCCATACTAATTAAACACTAATTATATACTAATAATAATAATCTAAATTATATACTAATTAAACATAAAAAATTTCCATACTAATTAAACACTAATTTCCATATAAAAATTTTGATAACTAAAACAATAATAATCTAAATAATCTAAACTAATTAAACATACAAAATACATATATACTAATATATACATGCATTAATTCATACATATGTGTGTGTGTGTGTGTGTTCCATATAAAAAAATTTGATAACTAAAACAACAATAATCTAAATAATCTAAATTATATACTAATTCATGCTTGTGTGTGTGTGTGTTTTGATAACTAAAACAATAATAATCTAAATAATCTAAATTATATACTAATTCATGCGCTTGTGTGTGTGTGTGTGTGCTCGGGGCCGGGAGGGGCGGCGCCCATGGTGGCCGCCGGGGGCGAAGGAGAGAGGTTAGAGGGGGAGAGCTCACAGCGGGGCGACGACAACGGCGAGGCGACGGCGGCGACGGGGACGGGGGCGGC